>NW_020210038.1:221107-423253 GCF_003070985.1 Temnothorax curvispinosus
TATATAATATTTAATATATAAATGTCCTATATATATAGGACATTTTTTTAAAGAGAGAGCTTATATCTTTTTCAATTTTTAAGAAATCGGTTCTTCGACTCAATTATAAGTTAATTTGGTTGTTAATGCTCAGATGTCCTAAACTGCTTCTGCCCTAAAGTGCCTCCTTCTCCCCTATAGATTCATGTCTGACTGACAATTAGGATTAGAAAGGATTACGTGCGGGTTAGGCCTACGATCCGATCGGAATTCCGCTGTTCGTGGGGAGATTGGGAGCGTATCGGGATAATGGGACCTCGACGTAGAACATTCCGACACGGCGCCACATCTCTTTCTTCTTCCTCCTCTTCCTTACGCCTCTCTCGCTTGTTCCTTTTCCTTAGTATCCGTTCGTGCGGATAAAGAAATTATGGGATTATCCAATTTCTTCTATGCTATTTGTTTAATCGCTCGATTTCCCGATTGCCATGCATATGCGCATTCTCGTCGAAAAGATTTGTTCATTGCGTTCGTGCTTCTATATATTTTCCAAGTAGCCAGTTAATCGATCTAATTGTTAGTAAACAATTCGATACAAATGTTACTTTTAAATATAGAAATGTATAAGATATATGATTTTATCGTCTTAATCGAGACAAAGAGAGAGTTCCTTTTGCGGTTAAAATTGACATAAATTGCCACTTACGTGGCTCAGTTTAATCATCACAATGGACGCGCGAGAATCGAGGGTACAAGTCGCATTTATTTCAACCACTGCCTGTCCGTGAATAACAGTAATCATTGACGGAATCTGCAGGGGGGGATAACATCGCCCTACAGTTTCGTGTGTCGCTAATCCGAAACGCATACAGACACAGATAAAATGTAAGGAAGGCCGAGGGTGATGAACTTAATACGAGATCGGATGAACAGCCCTTCTCATGATACCAACGAATCTTTATTCACGTTTCTTTTATAATGCAAAGAGCCTTTAGGCGATAAGAATCGATTAAAGTATCATGAAAGGGTCTCTCATCATTATTTAATTAATCACTATGTAAAATTTTTATCAAAAGATCAGAATAAACAATAATCTATTTTAAAAACGTAATTTTCGTTGAATTTGGGAAATATCATTAAAACGCCTAAAATTTTGAAAAGTTATTAAAGTATTCTCAGCATAGAGTTATTCTTGCATTTTACTTAAATCGTTATCTTAATTTGATCTCGCAACTATATTTAAACGTGATTACACACTATTTTATGCTTTCCGGAAATTAGATTACACAGGTTTTAAAATAAGAGGTTCGAATTTACGTAACTCCGAACCGATTGTTAAAGTTATCTTTTTACCTCGGGTACGCGCACGCGAATAAAATGCAGGAGCGCTTCCCTATCCTTTCCACCACATATATCGAGATTTCGTTCGATTCAACTTCTTTCTTTTAATATCCCACGCCATACTTTTAGTTCGCAAACGGCTGCGTTTTTCGCTACCCCTTTCTCACTTATTACGGTTACTAACCCGACTATGTATAACGCTGTGCATTACGGTTAACACCGGTCCGCGCGGCACTTTACGAACAAATTACGACCACCCGGTAGTTTCTACTTTGCTCTAATCCTCTCCAACTTCCAATGCAGATTTTCCAGCGATGTCTCTCAGAAGGCAGAAAGATTCTCTTAATCCTTGCTAAATTCGGCTGTGCCTTCGTTATTTAAAAATAATAAAATTGCTACATGTTTTGATTATAATAATATTATTTTATGTTTTTTTGAAGAGAAAAGGGATTATTTCAAATACTGGTGGATAATTTTATTCGTTTTTTTTTTTAACGATGCCGAAACATCGTTATCATTTTGAGAGCATTTTAACTTGAGACGTTTTCCCCCTACGTCCAAGTGCGATCTATTTTAGTATTATGCAATTGTATAACGCGCACGTCATATAATAAATGTGTTATGGACGCTACTTCGTTACTGCGAGAGAATATAGCTCGACGCAATCGCAATGGGGGTGCAATACGGTATCTCGCGACGCGGTAAGTGCGCAAACTCGAGGGTTGCGATCCCAGCATGATGCTCGATGATAGATAGAAGACCCCGAGGCAACGGCACCCTAATACAATGGCAGCTCGTATAAGCGTTTCCTCGGTACCCTATGGGAATAGTAAATGGAGCGCCGTGGGCAACGAAACGGCCCCGGCCATCCCACGTTCGATCTTTGCGCGCTGGGCAGCGTTTTTTATTTCTCGGCCAACAAGATCATCGTAATATTAAACTTTATTCCGTCCCTGCGCGTTTCTCCTGTATACAAATGCCCGATACTTTGTCAGCATCTTACGTACAATTCGCCAGTTCGAAATCCAATGATCGTTCATCCGTATAATCACGATCCATTTTGCATCTCGACAGTCCCCATCGACAATCTAAATTCGATGTGCTTACCTTTGAAACATCAGTCAATTTACTCAATTCTTAGTCTAAAATTAAATTTGATGGAATGTTCAATTTTTTGGCTTACGTAAGCTTTACTGCAAATTTATCCATGATAAATAAATGGTATTATAATTTTTGTACACTGAAAAAAAATTTTTAGTAAATTCGTGAGATACATTTAGCATGCAATAGGTATTTGATTATTAGATATTACCAATTTTAATAATAATTACAAAACATTTTGTAATAATTATAAACATTAAAATCAAATTTTGCGTTTAGTTGAGCCAACTAAATTATGTAGTACTTATTATCAAACAGTTTTGTGAAAATTACTCTGGTTTAGTGGTAATTAATGAACAGTTTGATAATTAGTACTAAATTGTCTTAAAAAGCCTTATCTGGTTTGCGTACAGTTACTCAATTATTTGGTAAGCAGTTTGGTTACATTTATCATTACTTGGTAATAATTATCAAACTTTGCCAATATTAACCAAATCATATCAGGTTTTGCTAGAATTATTTGTTAATATGTTAACAACGAAATTTGGTTAATAATGCATTGACCAAATTATTTCGTCGCAATCACCTATACGTTTAGTTGAAACTATATTTCGCCAAGGTTCTTGTTGGTTCTTGTTCTTGGTAACATTAACCAAGCCTGGATTATTGCAACTAAGGATTATTAGACATTTTTTTCAGTGTATAATACGTTATTTAAAAAATATATATTTTAGAAACCCTTTTTATTATTTAATGGTCGAGAACATTTTTACTCCACGAGAGGTAAAATAGAAAATGTGGAAATAATTGCTGGCGCGTCAAAAAAGTTTCATGATAGCTTGACAATTTATCAGGAGAGAATAAAACATCTAACTTCTGACAACAACATCTTGTAGTAATATTGTCTGCATGTAATATTGTCATCTGCATGCGCAATGTATTAGCTGTTCTCATAACGGATAACTTTTAAAACTTATCTCATTTTGCGAGAATTTATATACACGCAACGTATTCCCAATTAAAACGAAAACTTCGCTCTCGCGAAAGCAGGAAGGCGGAGTAGTGGAAAAGAATATCCATTTCACAATCTCGACTAATTTCTCAACGAGAACTAAATCTCATCTCGGTTAAGATATGGTTTCCGGCGGTATTCCATATAATACGCCTGTGGGTCTTCCTGAGTGTCAAGCTGCGTCCGCAGCCGCGGCCGCGCGGTTATGTCGAGCGCGTTAAAACGTAACGGAGAACGGTATCAAACGTTAAAATGTCTCGGACAGGCGGTAATAACGTGCGCCCTGACACCGTGGACCGGGCGTACCGCCGACACGCGGGCGCGCAACGTAAACGAACGACACAGTGCAGTGGGACAAAGGGGGACAGTGGCAGCGCGCGCTTAATGAAAGCCTGCCGTTATAGCCGGAAACTATACGCGGGATTACCGCGAGCCGCGTATCTACACGGAAAACAGAGACTTGCGAGATTATCGGACGTATTAATATTGTGGAAGCAATTTCTACGTCGCTGCGCCTCGGACAAAGACGCCGCCGTTAGCGATGTTGTCGTTTGCACAGAGGGTAAGGGGATCAACCAACACGACCGGAAGACGGGGATACTGTAGCCGCGTTGACGGATAAATGGATGTAATGTGGCGCGTAACGCCGCGCCGTGCGCGCTTCGCTATGCGTCACTATCTTCGGAAAAGGCACTATTAGAAGCACTATTAGAAATCATCCGTAGGGTCTATCGCACTTGAAAAAAGTGTACACCTATTGCCGAAAACAGCAATAAATTCCACATTTTTGCAATTACTATTTTATTTCCTATATTGCCCAAATATTGCCTTTATTACCGTTATTACCAATATTGACTACAATAAATATTGCCTAAAATTTGTACACGGAAAACCCAATTTGCAATGAAAGATGATGCATAGATTACTGGGTAAATGTTAATGGTTATGCACCGTAAGAAAGCGTGGTGATCACTGTCGTCTTTTATGCGCATGCATTATACTTTTCGATACCTCAAGCGCATCTTTTATGGTTATGTTGTACGTTATGTGTACTACATCGAGGTATCAAGAACTCTAGCACTGTGCACCACAAAATCTGATGCAGACGTAACAAAAACCTATTCGTATGTTCCGAAATGACGCAACTCAGTAAGCACTGTACAGTTGAACGCATATGTATACAAATAAATAGTGCTGATCGACATATATAGTGCTCGAATGATATATGCCATTACAGCTACCTCAATTTCTAGCATCAAGTTTGATAGTGAGTTCGGTTTTCCGTGTACTATTGCCGAGTGCGGTAGACCCCTTGAAATCATCATTGATTTCTACTTTCTGTCTTTTATTGTTACATCACTTTGCATCTTAAACTGCATCGATTTTGATGCTCATATTTCTCTAATTTATTTAGTTTTAATAATAAATTTAATGAAACACTTCTCCCGCCGTCAAAGGCTGGCTAGCATCGGTTCACGCTTGACTGGTGATTACTAAAGCGCGGAGGTTGGTGAGGTTTCGCCGTGAGCCTTTCTACTCGGATAGCCTAAAACGCATTTAGTCGGGTCACTTCTCCTGACAATCGCGAATCGCGAAACGGGTGGGATGTTTTGTTTAAATTAACCTACGATGTAAACGCGCGTAAACAATTTCACCATTTCGATATAGCTTAAAGCAAACCCGCCTGGAGAAGCTCACTTCAATTCTCGCGAAATTTCGCGCCTTAGTGATTATTGACCTGAGCTGAATGCTGCAAACTTTCACAGCAGGCTTTTAGCGACGGTAGCAGCGAGGATTTTCGTAATTCCCAATCGTAGGAAAAATCGCGTCGACGTTATCCCAAATGCAATTCGTTATTCGACGGCAGCAGCGTGGGGAATTCCGTAGAAATTCCGCAGTCACTTCGCTCTACTTCCCGGAGAAATCGGTGTCTCCGTATATCCGCGTTGTTCTTCGAGGGATTTTTCTTTTTCTTTCCCCGGCACGAAACGAATCACCCCGAAGCACACCGCATCGCGGCTCGGCGCGGCGCGGCACGGCGCATCGTAACGCTTACGGAAGTCGTGGTACACTCGAATCCACCTTTTGTACGCATCGAGATATCTCGCCAGCGCTTCGCAGTAGGTAAAAATATTCCGCATAAATCCCGCGGCAACATTGTGCACCGTGTATACGCGAACCGACCTGCATAAATGTGACTTTCGATACTAGCCTCGTTTACATTGGTCGTCGCTGTATTCGCGATATTATCGGTATTCTATTCGTATTTACCCTATATGTATATCCAACATCGATCTGACTAGATCGGCCAAAGCCAGCTTCACGTCTCGCATTAGGGTTCATGAGCTTTTGTAGTATAGTCCGGAATATATTTCATAAATAGCGGTACAAGCAGACAAAAAGGCACGTTTTCGAAAAGTATTGTTTCGTCTTCCTGGAAAGAAAAAAAAACGCTCTCAAGAATCTATTCTTTATTTCGGTCATACTCATTTCATGTAAAAGCGAGAAAATTTTTCTATACGTTTGTAACCGTAAATCTGTAATGCAAAATGCAATAGAAATAGTATAACATTCGCTCATCATTATACGATCGTACAGCTAATTCTGAATGGTAGAAAATAAAGCGCAGCGAAGAGACAAAAGCTGGTTTCACAAAAAGAATCGTCAATCGGATTTTTTTAAATTTAATTTATTAAATATTTTGTAAAATTAGATAAAATGACACAAAATTAATCATATATATTTGTACAGTCTGACAAATTTTCATTTGAGCAAAGTTTAGCAAAATAACAAACGTCACGGATATGTAATTATATAATATATTTTCAAGCGTAACATATGTCCTTTTCGTAAACGTGATAAAAAACATATGTCAACGGAATAAAAGTAAAACAAGCGGAAATTTGCCAGCGAGTCTATAAATGCGTCAACTAATTGTATAAACCATGAAGCAAATTTCTTCACAAAAAGAATTGACAAATTGAATTGATAAACTGAGATATTCTAAACTATACTTTTTTTATTTGTGCTACTTTCTCAAACATTCGTAATGATATGACAGTTTGCGTTTCGTGTAAATGAAATACAATGTAGACGGATATAATAGAAGCATTTCGCGTTTTATCTTTGCGTGATAAAACAAAAAAAAAGACGATGGTCTTTCCATTTGCGACCTAACTCCTAAGGGAGCACCGTGGGGATCCGTGCAAATCGGCAATCTATTCCTAATGTCTCCACTAATCCCTGATCTCGCGAACGGTGTAGCCTATCCGCGTTTAATGGTCGTATTTACCAATCGGCCCTCTTAGAAGATCTCGCCGAGTTGTCGGGGCTGATACGAGTGAGTCTTTTCCGATGGTCCGCGCTATCGTTCAGACGCCCTTCGTTGTATTGATCCTGGAATTCCAGAAGTCGTCGATCCTCCCCAATCGAGAACAGCGGCTGTCGTTTCCGCGGCGCGTTGTTTAGGGTGTCGTTTAGGTCATCTGCGACAGAATTATATAGAGAATTCAATTATTTCTCTCTCCACATTAGTGTCGTCTGTGATGGAAGATTTCGTTATTGGGCTGTTCCGTCATCTGAATCAGCGCTCCGTGTACGTTAAGTGCTGCTAATGTCGCGCACGTAGTATTCTGCCCTGATGGATGAGAATATTCCTCCACTCACGGGATGCCGCGCCGTTGCGTGAAAATCACGCAGCCGTGTCCAGGCTGTTATATGTATATATGTATATGTTATATGTATATACGTATATGTTACTTATATGTATATATGTATGTTATATATATATATATATATATATATATATATATATGTGTATACAGACATCGCGTATTTCCACATTCTCTATATATATATAATAGATAGATCACAAAGATCAAACTGTGTCTGTAGCAAGAAGGCTATTTGTTTCTATATCCAGAGTATAAAAAGCTTTCGCGCGCGCGTATGTGTGTTCTACGTGGTCAAAAATAAAACTGAATTTAAGAAAGAGAAAAACAAAAAGAGAAAGAAAAAAAAGAAATAGAATAATAAAATATTGTTCTACATTATATGTTTATAAAAGTTATCTAGATATTTTAAAAATTAAATTTATCTTAATATATGTATAAGAAATTAAGAAGATGTGAAACATTTATATTTGCAGTTTTGTTGAAAATCAATTTTGCATTTTGCATGGTCGTTAATTTACAAATTATACAATAAAACAGTAATATACGCGCAAGTAACAGTTCGTATATTAAATTTATCGAAAGAGAGGCGGCAAGGGAGAATATTCGTGCTGGTTTTGCACTGAATCTGATCTTTGTTACATTATATTGCGGTGTTATATCTATGATCGTTGCGCCGGGAGCATTCCGTGCCGGGCTCAGGAAAGTTGCCGCCATCTCCGCTAATTGTAAGGCACTCTAATAATAGTAATAAATATATGGCAGTTCACGGCAGGGCGCGGTGGTTTTATGAAAATATGGTGGACTCGAGACAATACCATACCGTGGAAACAATTATCGGACTCCGCGGCGGCGTCTGCTGTTTGCATCGCGACAACGAATTTCCGTTGGGAAGGAATTACCGTTGCGTGCGGGCGACGTCTTTTGCGAACCGTGGTTGCTTCGGCCCTTAACTCTCCGATGCACATTTCAATTTTCCATCTACTTAAAAGTTATACATAATACAATTTATCGCGATAACAAAATATTTACATTGCTTGCGCAACGGAATATATAGTAAGCATAGAGTAGAAAATATAAATTCTAGCATGAAAGACCTCCTCAAGTTAAAATTCTGTTGAAATAAATTTGATTTAAGATTAAATAAAGAATGAGACTTTGCTTTCTAGTGGTTTCTGCTAATATCAGCAAGTCTGTAGAAGGTTCTATTTGCCGATGTAATAATTTCGCATACTCGCCCCACATTTCGCTTCACCTGAACAAATCCTCCATTGTGTTTGGAATGACAATTAATGATAAATTAGTTAATTACCATGAAGTTGGGAATTTTTTAGCATATGTGGTCCAGCTCTGCTATTTTGCGTATATCTTGAAACAATAACAATAACATTGAATCCAAAATCAACATATGTATTAATATTAATTATTGCAAACTCGTGACTTTGATATTTGATGCCTAAGTTAAAAATCTGAGGAAATAAAAAAAATATATAATTTAAGAAGGCCAAAAATTTTTTATACAATTCGTGGTTTGACATAAAAAAGATTAAGAGAAAAGTGCCCACTGTGCTCGTTGAAGTTAAGAGTCAGAACAATATAATTTTATGACGCGCTGCTTTACGGTATAGGAATCTTATAACTGTCGATTAAAAGTCGCGAATAATACCGAATAATCGCTGACGACGATTTGCGGTGAGGATTCTTTTTTTGCGGTTTACGTTATTAACTCTCGTTAACTGATGCTTTACGAGCCTAGGCAAGGTCGTCGTGAATTATGCGACAACGTAGACATATCATTTTCCTCGGAGCATCTTCTGGTGTCCGTCTTGGTGTAATCCACCTTGAAAGGATTGCACCGGCGACGGTCATCTCCGCAAAATTGCAGCCCTCATCGGGGCCGAGATTAAACCTCGCAGTCTCCGCCAGTGCAAACGCATGTATGGAGGGTTTTATCGTTACACGCGCGTGTACGTGCATACATGTGCATACGTGTGTGAGCGGGTGGTCGTACGGGTGCTCACGTACGGAGAAGCGAGCAGACATCTGGTTCGCGCATCTCGTCTAAGAACGTAGAGGGGTAATGTGGGAAAAGGGTTACGTCGGAGAAGCATAGCTCGCGCAACCCTTTTAGCTATTTACCCTTCGCCACGCGCCATCAGCGTTTCCTCTCTCGCACTTTCGAGACATAGTCGCAGCGCAGCGTGTCGTCCTCGCCAATGGTGCATTATCGTACAGGTGCTTCGTGTCTCGAGAGGTACCCGCAAGTCTGAAAACACAGGACTTTGGTGTTTATTAATTTCTTTAAAGATGTTGTGCGATAATGTGTCAAAAATACAAATAATGTTATATATATTTATAATGATATATACCCTTATCACCGAGTAAATTTATCATTCTGATCGAGATACTGTAATCTGGCTACATTAAATGTAAAAACCGCTACATTTATCAATGGATACCACGACTGTCACGACAGTGTCCCGACGACACGTCAAATTATACAACTGTCGCAACATTCCGCGATCTTGCTAAGTGCTCAAGCACGCGTACACGACTCTCGAAAGAAAAATCCGCATGGTAAGATATGTGCATATACCCGGGACACATAAATATTTAGATTCGCGCGCGATTTCCATAGACGGACCATGCCATGGCGATATATTCAACTGGCTCGAGCAGCGGTAACAGCGTCGGCGTAATTTTTCTTCCTTCGCGCAAAACGAAACGATCGTTGTTGCGCGACGCGATGAGGAGGGAGAACAAGTAAGACGGAGGAGAATCCGATGAAAACACCACTCCGAGATAACGTTCTTTACGGCGCAATCTCGAGGCCGGCGGGAAAGAGGAGCGCCTTGGTCATTACGGTGGAACAAAGGACTGAAGGAAACTATCGTGAACGTTAACTGGCGGGAAACATCGTTGTCGCCGTTCTCTGATTCGCGGGATATATAGCGATGTATAAGCGAGAGCCAGCTGGCAGATATGCTCGTCGGCAGACGAACGCCATGGCGTTCTTTCTTGATAATTGAGCTGTTATATGTTACAATGGCCTTACACCCCCTATACTGTTTGTTAGTGAAATAGATCCTTTGTACGTATAACTCTTGAAATGGCAATTTGCCTCAATTTGTCGCAACGTCTTGAATTCTCCTTTCTTGATAAATTGGAAGATAAATCGTGGCCGGATTGTTTTTTTTGCGTTTGCAAATGATATGGATGCTCATCTTAATTATAAGTTGCTTTGCTTTAATCAGAATCTCATCTATTTTTAATTAACGACGCGAAGACGGCATTTCGAAATTACAGCCGTCAACTAATAAAAATTGTGATATTTTGCGTGTGTAATCTTTGACATTAACTTTTTTACAAAATGATTATACAATCACGTTGATGGAAGTTGCACATGTTGTTTAACTGTAGCGTAAAGAAAATCATTCCGTTGAACGCAGTTTCAATAAATTAACGGACACGATAATTGATAATTCGCGCGCTGCGAGTTTTTGTCTCTCTCGAGACCGACAGACTCGCGCAATTGAGTTATTTTTATGGATTGTCGGACAGTAACCACGGTGACGAGAATTCGACAGGATATTATGTGTGGGGAGAATCGCTTGATAAAACACAGTTCCCTGCCAAGCTTCTCTCGCAAACTCGCGTTCACCGAGTAGGAAAGGACCGATTCGGCCAAACTTTCGTGGCACCGCGATAATGACTGTAATATTTCTCCATCTGGAGGAAAGGGCGCACTTCCTGCCCGCGCGCCCCCTCCTCTTACCCATACCTTCCTCGCCACTATTCTCGCTTCGACGTCGTCGGGAATGCCCGGCGCCAGCGATTCTTCTTAAACCGACCGCGACGATTGCACCTCACCCCCTTTTTTCATCTTTTTGCTCTTCCGCACCTCATTCGTTCTATAGCGACACCGCGAAGTTGGGGCAAACTATTCAACGAGCATTAACAGTAAAATGGGATTATCCTCACGTTACATGAATACACTTACGTCACGTTAAAGTGAAACTCAGTTAAAGAACTTATATATATCCCTCTTCATGAGAGACATACGAGAGATAATTAACCGAGGGGACAGCTTGAGATCAAATTTATATTCAGATTAGATCAATTTAAAATTAAAGAAAATACGAGGTTTTGTTATCGTGAGAAACCTAGGGGAAGATTTAATTCGGGTCATTTAGAGCTAGAAGCAAATGAGTATATAGGAATCCTCTTGAGAAACTATGTCAGTGTTGTGCTCGAGCGAGGTTATTAAGTGGCAATTTTTCATGTCGCATGAATAAGAAATTTATTCAATGCGTGCATTTCAAAGGGGCGATAAATAACACAGGAACGTATCCGCGATATTCGATGATTAATTGCGTCTAGGGACCGGTGAGAACAGCGCACCGCGTTCAATTACTTTTTTGTGCTGCATTTAGCCTCTATCCGTATCTATGCAAGCTCAACATTTTAAACAAAGGCTGATAAGCACAAATCGATATGTCAAACACATTACCGGTATGCATAATATATGTATATTAGATATCCGTGTTTCTAATGCAAAAAAAGATTAAGGATTATAATGAATAAAAAATTCGCGTGTTTAAATACCCAATTTTATGTTACAAATATAAAACGTTACGTATGTAATATCATTTTTGACAAATATCATTTGAAAATTAATGTGACTATACATATGTCACATAAATATCACAGAGAAGTTTTCTCTTTCATCTACTTATCGTATCATTCATATAAAAAAGTTTTTAACAAGTGTATGTTGTATTATTATTTTCCTAACTTTTTTTTTGTAATGTGTTAATAAAATACACGGCGATAAATATTTTTGAATAAATTACTACATTTTATTTGTGTATATATATATATATATACATAAATATATATATACACTAAGATATATATAAGATAATATACTTTATATATTTGATTCTTTTTTATTTTATTTTCCATTTTATATATTGTTGGTCAATTACTTTATATTTCGTTAAAGTAAGTTCCGATCGCGTATTGGCTGACGTGAAACCCTTTGTCACGGTATTTTCTTGAATTCTGAGAAAGTTTTGTCTAGGACAATAATAAATGCGCCTTTTTTTATCTCTCCCTCTCGTTTCTCTTTCTTTCTTCGTTACAAATAGATTCGAATTTGCGAGCCAGTTTACTAGAAGCATTCCAGCCATTACGGTATCTATCTCTCCCCATTTGCCTGCGAACTTTTCTCCCTTCGGGTGCATCTTTCAGGTAGAGCCGGGCGTTTACTCGTGTATGCAGACCGTCGATTTGCCGACTCGCAAACACCGATCGCTTACGTTTAGACCGACGTATTTGAGTTCATTACCCTTGCGTTAACATTTATGTTATCATTTGTCATGAAAAATGAAAGACGCGGATCGATGTCATCGTGAACTACGGTCGTTTTCACGGAGTATTAGCGAGATAGCGATATACACAGTACTTACCCGAACGATGCGTCAGTATTTCGCCGCTATATTTCCATAATGTGTAACATTGCATTCTATCTTGCATTCCCTATTTTACTCTTTCTTCTTTTTTAGTATTTTTTGAAATTATAATGAAGTCGTAATGACGTGCGAATTATGTAGCATTAATTTTCTAACAGCCCTTAACGGATAGCGTTTGTTGCTGATTTTGCAATAAAGGAAGTTCATAATCGCGAAACTAGCGATGCTTCAAATCAACGATTACTGATTGTATGCAATTGAAATGACGTAGTTTATAGCCGGCACAAAGGTTTGCGGTTTCCGGTGACACTGTTAGTCACGTTATCCGTTATATTACAATTGCTTGGGGCCCGTTAAAACTGGACAATGCGAAATGCTATAGGCTGTGATTGATTTTAAGTGACGAACGTTGTCGTTATACGACGTTGTCAAACGTGTACAACGTTTCGCGTCGCTCGTACTGTTTGTCGTGTGCGCACTAACCGGAAATTTAATCAGCGGTAAATGGCTAATGTGTATACTCACTGTCTCTAAACTCTTACGGTACGTTCTTACTCTCCTCCTCATGACTTCTGTCTCCACTCTATTTCTCTCCGTTGCTATTTTAAGCTTCGATCAGATTGAATTACATCGAAATCAATTGCAATGCAGTTCAAGTGTAATTTTATATAGATCTTGTTTAAATATTGTATTACTATAAACAGTATAAGAAATTATATCTGTATTAAAAAGAGATATATTTTTCTGGAAATATTTTATAACTTTTGCACCTTTTTCTTGTAAACTAAGTATTTTTGAAATATTAACCTGTGTCTTCTCATCTCGCCCTGTATATTATATTATATAAACTGATCCTTAATAGAGTTTCGTTAAAAATTACTTTAAATTACTTTAATCAAAACTTTTAATCAAAACTTTAAGCGCAATCTTTATGTTTTTTTTTAACTTTTCCACAGCTTTTTTTTTGCAGAAAGATGTGTCAGAACTTCGAATTGCTTTTAGGAGTATATATATATTTTTTTTTCCTTTCGAACGCCTCTCCATTCTCCCGTTATTGACAGAACAGTTATTCACGACGCGACGAGATAAGCTTCAGTGAAATTGAATTAAATCAAAGCTCGACCGCGGCGGGCATTAATCAGCGTCAATTACGGTGCGTAAACGGAGCGCGTGCCCCGCACTCGCACCGTCTTGTTTCTTCATTTACTCGCCGCCGTTGGTCCCGCTCTCTTCATGGCTCGACGCCATCGTCCACCCCCGTCGCGTATGCTCACGGCAGCGTGTTATTACGATAGCAAGCCAACACGAACCCACGGCGGAGTCGCGCAGCGCGACACGCGGCTCGTTTAATATCGATAACAACCCTCGTGCGGGTAGCCCCCGTTTCTCTCTTCTTCTCTCTTTTTCTCTCTTTCTCGCTTTTTCACCACCCCTTTTTCGTTTCCTCTTTCCTCGCGTGTCACCGCGTTATTCCACTTCTTCTTTGCTTGCTGATTATTATCGACGCGCGGTGCTTGACTAAGAACTCTTCGCGCTTTCACGCTGGACTTGCAACTTTTACTCGCTATTTTCGATTAATCGAAAACGTCTCGTCTCCGACATTTCATTGATATTCTATTCAAATATTAGACCCGTTGTACGATGACAAAAACGGAAGTTTACAATTTGAATGCGTCTAAACAATAAATTATGCAGTACAATGTCTGCTTTGAATCGATAAATAATTTTCAATTCGTTGTCTTCCAAGTTGACAAATCCAATCCAGGAAAATAAAGCAATTGTGAGCTAAGATTGCAACTCTTTAAGCGCGTCGTATTTAAGTCCTGTTCTGCCAAGACTTTCGTGCTGTTCGTCGCGCATACGATATTCTGGAAGATGGCAGAGACGATGGCGGCAGCAGTATTTCATACTTAATCTCTTAACTCTTAAACGTCTCCGCGATAAATTTCGAGTGATTAGCATAATGCGTTAGCGTATACGTGTGCAATTAAGTGAGTGTGCCATACTCGGCTTTTCGCGCGTTTTATCTCTCTCCTGAGGGGCGCCGAGATACGTGGATGTACGATGCACGTGTGCATCCTCTTTGCACCAAAGGCATATCGTCGTTGGTCCCCTTGATCCCCCTTGATCGATGAGCTTCGTCCGTTCGTCCCCTTTGTGGTACTTTTCGTTCATTCGGCGACATTGCCGTTTGATAGCTTGCCTCGGAGTCTGCAGGAGCGAGATCGTAGCATAAATGCAATTCAAAGTTTTCGACGACGGTAAACAGTTTCCTCGTTGTGTGTTGTGTTGATACGTCGGCGACTCAATCGCCCTTTGTAACAACATAAAGCGAAATAGCCTTTCTGTGCATCTTTATATAAAAAAAAATATCTTATGTGTATTTTACTTTAGATGCATATCTCTATAGCAATATTTTGCATTATGAAATATATAAGTCTCGATCTCGTTTAATATGTCTATATATAAAAACTGATATAAATTGATTTATGAAAATAAGTCTAATTTATTTTTTATTAGATAAAATAGTAATTCGTTTTATTTTTATATTATTTTAACCGTATTTTATATATATTATTTTAAAAGAAATTTACTTTTCTCCCTTTTAATCTCTCATCTTTTCTAAAAGAAATTTCTTGTTCAGAGCAGTTTACATGTTGCAGGTAACTAAATATCACTTGAATATATAACAATAAAGATGGTTTTTGATTATTTACTTTATTAATAAATAGTAAGTAAATTTTTTTCATTAACTCATTTTCTCACCACTGCGGTAGAGTTAATGGCACATTTTTTTTAAGTGTAGTTATATTGTAATCAAAGGATTGCAATCGTATTTGTTTCGATGATTCGGGTTGTTTATCATTAAATTTTTTGTTGTCATTATTTTCGTGTACTTCAATATCTTCCTCTGTTTCACGCAGTACTAATTCGCATAATATCGAAACATCAGTATCTATCTGGATTTCTTCGTCATTTACGATTCTCAGTTTTTCTTCTTGTTTATCTGTTTTCTTTTCATCATACCACGCATTGGTCAGTATTTTAAAGCCTGTATTTTGAAAGCAAACGGTATAGTCGTTTTTTTGTGTTTTTCAATAAGATCTATCTTCCCCGAAAAATCTGATGAATGCCAGTGTTCACTCAACGATCTGATTAGTAAAATAGAAGGTGATTGTTGTTCAGACTTGCGAACAACAATCAAATCTCATTTATTGCAAAAGTACGAGGAAGATATATCCTTATCATTGGAAAAGAGAAAAACTCTTGCTTTCGAAATACAGGCTTTAAAATACTGACCAATGCGTGGTATGATGAAAAGAAAACAGATAAACAGGAAGAAAGACTGAGAGTCGAAGTAAATGAAGAAATCCAGAAAGACATTGATGCTTCAATATTTTGCGAATTAGTACTGCGTGAAACAGAAGAAGACATTGAAGTAGACGAGGACAACGAAAGATTTAATGACGAACAATCCGGACCATCGAAACGAATAGGGGAGACCGGGGCTCGTTGGCACAGTTTTCACAATTTCGGCATTTGAGTTTTTAAACAACTAATTATTATGATTAAACAGTACTAATATGATTATTTTCAAAAATTATTATCTTTCTTTAGGTGCGGTATCTCCCGTATCTCCAAAACTAGCCCCATGCTCAACTTTAAATTTTGTTGAGATTAATGTCCCATTATATAGCATCGTTTAGCATACAATTCGATTCGAATTTTGAAGGCCACCAAAATAGGCTAAAAACGTGCGATTTTGGGGTCACTCTTTACTTGCCACTTCTTGAATCAGATTTTTCTTTTTTTTTATTGTAATACTTGTTTGATTTAAATAAAACTTTGGGAAAGGTACCTATATATGTCATAAAGGAGATATTTTATGATAACTTTTCCATTGTTTCTTTCACTATAAATATAAGCGGAACACATTGCCAACTTGATCCTTGTGCCAAACGAGCCCTGGTCTCCCCTACGTTTGCAGTGACAGCCTTTGATTACAATATAATAACACTTTAAAGGCAAAGCGCCATTAACTCTACCGCAAGGTAGTGAGAAAATAAGTTAATGTCAATGTTTAATTATTCATTGTTCATAATAATCTAACATACTTAATACTATATTAAAACATATATGTATATTATTATAATTATTTCTCTAAATAAATTAAAAGTTTTGTTAACCAAATAATCAAATACATAATTTAGAAGCATACCTACCTATTGAAGTATTTATAAATATCACATTGTAAGCCAATCTCTAATTTAACTTATTACATAAGAAATTCTCTTTTTAATCTATTTGTTTTATGATATTCTTTTAAAACCTTTCAAAGTTTATTTTTCTAATTAATTTTTTTTAGAGAAACTTCCCAGATTTTCTTAACAGTACTCGGTTAAAAATTATGGAAATTATTCCTTTGTTATTTGAATTTTTTGCAACATTTATTAGTAAGTCGTGCATCCAAGGATTAAAACACTCGTATTACTGAATCGCTGTTTTGATCACTATTTTGATACTTGAAACGTACATACGATTCGCATGATTTTTTCTAGAGGTCTTATAGCATTGCTCTCACATTATCGATCTCGGATTCGAAGTAGGCGTAGTCGACGGAAAAGTTACGCGTTGCGGAAACAGTCTCTGGAAAGTCTTTTCTCAACTGAACCCTCAGAACGAACGGTTGGCCCTCTTAAAGAACCACCCCCAGAGATTGGCTCTAAAATTTCCGATGGTCATCCACAAAGGCGTGATTTTCAAACATATGTCTCCCGTGGGGTATATCTTTATCGTCGCCACTGTTTCCGCGAAATTCACGGGGGTGCACTTGCATATATGTTACACGGTCTCTCTGATGGTTATAAGGAGAAACTACACACAGTTCATGTGGTACACTGTTTCCCACTAGAAGCAAAGGCTCTCTCCGTTTGCATTAACGTTAATTTAAAGTCGTTCTGAACGACATTGCACGCCGACACAGAAATTGCTTTTACTCAGGATCTATCGCGCAGAGATCATCCATCGAGAGTGAACTATGTAAATTTCATTTCAGGAACTCTCTCTCTCTCTCTCTCTTTCTATCTCTATCTCTATCTCTATCTCTCACCTTCCCCTGTTGTTTGTCTCGTATTTTCCTGATCTCCCTCTCTCGCTCTCTCTCTTGCTCTCTCTTTCAACAACCGTCCACTCAACGACTTCGTCGCTCCGCAAATTGCCAACATTGTGCGAACTTCCGCTAATCCTAATCAACGTCGTCGGAGTCGACGTTGTAGCGTCAACGTGGCCTCTCGAGTTTCTCCGAGTTTATCGATGCACCTGAGCAAGACTATGGCTTGTCCACGCTACTCTTGCCTCGAGAGAGCTCTCCTTTTGCACATTTCATTTCACCAGGAATTGCTAAATTCGGCCCGTGGCGGTCATGATTCGGATTATAAACGCTTACGTTAGCGAATATGCATAATGCGAATAAGCTCGAGGCAATAATTACTATGTACCTATCGCGTTATAATAACGCGAATAGGTAGGTGAATCGCGTAATTTAAAACGTTTGTAAAACGTCGTTTGTAAAATAAAATTTGCGACAAAAAGAAAGCAGTTTCAAATCACAATAATTTACGGATAGCTCATCATAAAACGTTTATTTTTTCTCGGCCAGGACTTTTTTACTCATTTATAAAAGCAAATAAAAAATAAATGTATATTTAAAAAAACCAATTTTAAACCTTACAATAAAATATGTTGCGTAATTTAATTATCGCATAAAACGGAAATAATGTTGATTTCGACGTTTATGATGCGAATATCCGCGGATTAAAAACGGATGAGTCGAGTATCTCTCGTTAGTGCATGACAAAGTCAACCAAAGTGTATCGGCGCATCTGCGCGCGCGTAACGCGACAAAGAGGAGAGAACGAGCGTAGGAGCGAGGAGAACAGCAAAGAGAAACGTTGCATACAGGGTCGAGCGAGAGGGAGAGAGAGAGAAAGAGATGGGCGAAAGAGCGATGCGGTGATTTGTGTATCCGCGTTAGGCGTGAGGTCGATGCGGCCATAATAATTTATCGTTGTAAAATATTGTCTCACCGACGACGCCAATGACGCGGAAAGCCCGCGGTAAATCGGACGAGATCACGCGAACGCGCGCGGCCAGGTATCGCGTGTCGATCGCGCTCGATTCGATTTGAATCTATTTGCCGCCGATTCGTTCGGCGCGTGACTTCGAGTACGTGCGCTGTGCGACATGGAAACTTATTGAAACACGTTCGACGTGTCCGAGTAAAATACCGCTTATCGTGTGGGGACTCCCGCGCGAGCGTCCCGCTGCGCCGCGCCCGCGCCGCACGGCTTGCCGATTGAATCACCTGAAATTACGGGAATCGCGGTCGGCGATCGTTGTGTAATCTTAACCCATAGTAATTTAAAATGAACTTTAACTTATCGGTTTTAATCTGGGCTTCATTGAAAAATATGTTGCATAATAAAAGATTTACAGAAATTGCTTTTGAAAGAGTTGGCTGTGAATTTGTCGGAATTCTATTTGCAGAAGTCGAGAGAAGAGACGTAACACCCAGAATGCCTTATATATTTGCATTTGTATGCACAACATGTATTACATATTCATTATTTTAATTTAATTTAATTAACAATATTCATTCGTTAAAGCCTCTTTCTTTGCAGCGCAAAATGTAGGTGAAACATTTATTAAATATCTTCCTTGCTCGGAGCAATTCAGAGTCAATGAAAACGGTAGTAACGTCAGTGACGATAGTGACTTCTGTAACTCCTTCATTGTCACGGGAGTTACGACAAACCATACTGCCGGCGAGAACAATCGGGGAATTACCGTTGTCGCCCGTCTTGTGTCGACTGCCCTCTCACCCTTTCCCTCTTCCTCCCTTTCTCTCCTTCATTTTCGTTACTCTCTTCTTGTCTAATAGTTTCTCTATCGGTACCGCACAAGAAGGGACCAAATCATGCCGAGAAATTATTTTTATCTAAAAGTATCTATTTGACGACTACCGATGAATTTTTTTTAAGAAGCCATTCAAAATGATAGACGATAAATGCGTCATTCAAGGATTAATTTTGTCTTACAATTCGAAAATTTATACCAATCAGATTCTTCTTTCATCTCTGGAAATACCAAAAGGTACAAATGTACACCTACTTTGCGATGCTCATGTTCGATAATTGGCGCGATAAGGACGGCATGGACAGAATCGAGCGGCGCGTGGCGATAGACGAAAATCGCGCGGTGCTCATTCTCATTTTCGCCCACTTACGATAAGACCGGCGCTTTCGATAACGACGGAAAAAAGATTTCGCCATTAGTATGCACCGAGTTCTCTCGTGGTGGGGGAGAAAAAAAAGAAAGGAAACGGAGGAACAAACGTCGGCACGGACGTGCACTTAGCGACGCGCCAAGCGTGTCGTAAAGCGATCGTCGTAATGTCGTCTGAAATAGAGTTACGGACATTTACGCGCTTCCGCGCTCACGTTTCACCGATATGGAAACGACTTGCCAAGGAGTTACAACGACCTAGGCGGACACAGTAATGGCGACGCAGGACAGTCCGAATAATGGATTTCTCTTAGGGGTCGCACGGCATACCGATCCTGCGCCGACATATTCCGGTATCCGTGAATAAATCGATATCGACCAGCGCCGATTGGCACTGTCGTTAACGTTAACGTAGCCTCGATCCGTTTCTCCATCCCGCCCTGACACCGCATCGGTAATCCTGCTCAGCTGAATATTCCGTCGCCCCAGACTGTCGAATTTGCTCTGCATCAGCGTGATCAGCCAGCTTATAGATCTTGCAATCGCGTAACCGTGTACCCAGCGCGTGATCGTCGGATGTGAAGCGATACATCCCTATCAAGCAGATCAAACCGCTACGCTGTAGTGTTATCGGATTGGGGTAATTTTAACCCAGAAATACGAGATCTTCGATACAATGGGGGGAGATTTCAGAAAAAATGAGATTAATCAGGATAAAACAAATATAACACACGGAAATACTTCTCAGTAATAATCTTATTATTCGTAAAATTAATATAGTTAATAACTATTTCAGAAATGTCACGAAATTATAAACTTGAGACAATGAACTACCGATAACCATTACCTATTGGAAAATATCACGTTGTAACAATATTTAAGGAAGGCACAACGAGCTTTTTCTTAATTGGAGAATTTTTCAGTTTTATTGTTTAATATTTTTTGAACTTCTCTTTTTGCTCAGATATTACGAGATTGTACGATTAATTCTTCTCTCGGTGCACTCTTACTTCATAACCGTTACAATTACGCTCGCGATTGGCCCGGATCCGGCAGGAGATAAATAAAAGTAAATGAAAACGTGCGGCAATAACGCGGCACGCGAATATACCTCGAGGTTAAAGTCCGATGACAGGAGCCTCGAGGGAATTTCGATGGAGGCGGTCCGCGCCGCGACAAGGACCGTACCGATAAATTGAATTTCTTCGTGCTCGTGATTGCCATCGGCGAATCGGCTCTGGCCTCAGATCGACGCAAACCCGCTACATCCTGCACCTACTTTGCACCGTTGCACGACGCGTTCGTTGACGGGCAACGTATTTGCACGTACGGATATTCAGTTAACGCCCGGACCAGCTTCGAACATCGGGATTGCCGTGTTAATCGGAACTCGGTCACTATCGTTAGAGAGAGGGAGAGGAGGAGGGAAAGAGAGACTTTGCTAGATTCGGAATTCACTAAAACATCGAATAGTCATTGGCGATTCGTCGATGTGATATGTTCGTGCATATAAGTATACACATTCATACATCGACTGCACATTTCAAAGTAGAATTTTCGACGAGTTTTCTGGAGCACGTCCGTTCCATTATCGTTACTAACAACCTATTTTACTCTCTCATTATTCGAAATATATGAGCAAAATTATGTGTACATTTACTACGTTAAAGTGACATATGAGACAGTTTACCGCTATTTAAAAAGAAATCTGCGCGTTAATTTTCCTCTTTAATGTCTTTTAAAAGGTTTTTTTTAAGACGCGTTATTGACAATACCAGTTATCGAACGTCAGTTATTTCTTGCGTTATTGCTTGCTAGGCAAATCTCATTAAATCTTTATACATCCATGCATAATCGTTGGATCGACGCTAATCAATCACTGCCAACTTGGACTAGCAATACTGCTGTCTCTGTGGAAAAAACGGCGAAGGATAATTAAACGCCACGCGAAAGATCCCTCTAAAGTTTCGGAGGGCAAAGTTCTATAGAGATCACGCTGCTGGGAAGAGTACAGGCGAAGGTTAATGAGTAGCCGTCAAAGAAGACAAAGACGAAGGTGGATCTGTTGATAGCGGCTAGACCAGGCGACAAGGACGGTAATTTAATCGAGCATTCTGCGCGCTGGACACGGATACAATGTTATTGTTATACCGCAAGTGATGGAACATGAGCGTCAAGCATGAAACTTAGACCAGATCTTAGACGAAAGTGCAACAAGACAGAATATAGCGGTAATAAAGCCTGAAGGTAAGCAGAACTTGGAATTGCAAAACAAGTGCAATGTTGTAGAGGATACTACATTGGTCGATAATATGCGTTCGGTTATTGAAAAAAAAACTGATTAAAAAATTTAACAGGAGCAACTGATCAATGTGTGCTTACACGAACGAAAGCATTAAGATCTTATTCTTTATGCATTTAAATTATGATTCTTACCTAGAACAAAATAAAACTTCATACTCCGTCTTGACGTTTGTTCTTTTAATCCGATCAATGTTATCACGAATACTCAGTTTGCAAAATGACATCGCATTTTTTTATCGTCGGGCCAAATGCGCGATCTCCGATATTACACACGAGTTGGGAGCACTCAATAGAGATTTTACCTTCGAAATGTCAGAATTAACTCAATCAGGATACTAAAACCAAACTCAAATTACGACTTGTTGTGCCGGTAAAAGCATCACAATTGGTATCGCGTCGATAAGCAGAAGTAAACACAACCACATCGCTTTCGGAAATTACTTCTGCGCGTCGTTCGTAAGGATATACTACCATTATCAAACAAACTCTCACGATACTCTCAATGAGTTAAAGTTATTGTCTGGAAAATTTCAAGACAAAATTATTATCTCTTAATGATAACACCGTTGTGTGCAAGTCAGGAAATGCAACTTCGAAAATTGCATGCTTGCTGTACGGAATGTATACGGATTGGAGCTCTTTCTCTCTAGCCCTGTTCGCGAACCTTATTTGCCCGTTTCCATTATCTTTTCCTTTTTACTGCGAAATACCATAACTTGCCGGGTATGTCACGCCGGTCGCCGTACCGAAACGGCCACGATCCGCGAAACGAGATTTCGCCGGACGAGCGTCGTGGAACGACGTGGTCGTACGTATCAGTCCTGTCTCCGCAAGCTTTTCCGCTGCTCTCTCGTTACTCTCGTTATTTCGTGCAAACGTAACACGTCCCTTACTCGTTTAGCGACAAATCACGCCCCGCGTAATCTTAAACCTCTCAATCTATAATAACAAAATATATAATTCGATCTATGAGAAACGTTAAAAGTGAATATGAATCTTAATTTTAAATTTGGTTTATTTTATAACGCAGGAAATATCGTTTCAAGACGCATTCTTATATTTGGAGTAACATGCGAGCTACAAAATAATGAAGAGAAAATATGTAGTAGGTAATGTAAAAAAGGGGAAGCACTAGAGAATGAATGCATTTTTCACTCACAATAAGACAAAATTACGCGCTTTCGCGTAACTTTCACATTTAGGTATGCAACGGCACACTCGTCGCTTTGCTCCTATCTGAAACATACAGTACGCCGTATTTTCCGTCGCATAATAATCTACATTAGAATCTACATTAGAATTCTTTAAGTTTTATCTACGTTCTGATGCATAACACGGCGTCACGCGAGAGGTTAAAACCACAGGCTTTTACGATTTGTTATTTCATACAAAGAGTTTGCATACGAAGCAGTTGTGCGCGTTGCAACATTGGCAGTGTGTAAAATAATATAAATTTAAGGCCAGTCACACGATGAAACGTTTACAAACACATGCACCGGACAGCCCAATAAAATAAAATATTCAAACGAACATCAACGCGTAAAATATTAACACATTCTCTCTCCGAGTTTCCCCCTTTCGGTTCTGGTTCAAAAACGTTTTAAGAGACGACTATTTTGACGCACCAAAACATTTCACGCTCAGCCCGTAGAAATGCAGTTGACGGATTAATTAGAAAATGTTTCGGCGTAGTCATGCGCTGCTACATATTTCGGCGTTAATGAAGTTCCCCTCTAACAAAGTTTCTAACGAGATAGAGAAATCGTTCTACCATTTTGAATAACCCGTATTGTTCGCGTAAATCTTCGAAGTAGTTTAGACTTGAGCCCTCTTTGATCCAAAGTTACATAACCGGTGGATGGTTCGTGGCATTGCTGACGTGGAATTTTAAAAATCGCTAAGCAAAACGCAAAATCTTGTATACTAATAATAATATGAATTGAAAAGTAACGTGTTTACGACTGTCGTGACATTTGTGCAAAATAACGCAATTACTTCATCATTTATTTATAATGGGAGCTTTCCAGCAAGCGACACAAGTTGACACAAGTGTCGTTTTGTCTTTGTTACTCATTGCTAAAAAAGAAAGATAGAACGAAGTTTGTGTCGACTTGTGTCGCTTGCTGGAAAACTCCCAATACTTATAGACATCACACAGGCGCGCGCTATTTAACTTTAATATTTCACTGTTATTATTACACTGTGGGCGGTATTCATAGTCGGATCTTCTAACTCTGTTCAGCCAATCAAATGACCGTATTAGCATCTTAAGATATTACTTAGGACGGTCTTAACCACTACTTACCACTACAATCTTTACATAGATACGTATATGTGAAAGATACATATTTTAAAGGATTAAAGAATAAAGAGTTCAAAATCAAAGCATTATTATTAATTTATAAGCCAGTCATTACTTTATTAATATTTACTTTGTTAATAAATAGTAAATAACATTTTTTTTTAAGTACATTATTAGAAAATACTCTCGAGGCTTGTTCTAGAAACAGTTGTAATCGATATGTCAATTTTGATATATTGTAGCAGAAATGCATTTTGATCAATTATCGTATACTGATCAATCACTTATCTACTATCTTGTATGAAACATTTATTTGGAAAGTGATGTAAGCTCAGTTACGAAAATTTTGCTAAAATCGATACAGCGCACTAGTTGATATTCATTGAGTGTTTCATTAAAATTCATTACTGAATCGGGTTCCGAAACTGAACCTGCACTCAAGATAAGTTCACATGAATCGATACTGAATATATCTATGCCATTCATGTCACGAAATACGCAAAAATGAAAATTCAGAAAGAATTATTCAAAAATTATTGTACAATAATATAAATGGATATACATATATGTGATATAAATGTATCCGATTGTCACTTTATTTCAATCCACACAATATCCACTGGATTAACTGATTGAATGTCTCTCAGCAGTCGTTTATTAATATTTTAATTATTTTGGAAAATAAATAAGTCAATATTCATTAAATAGTATTATAAAAATAGTTATATAGTTACTACCTATATAGTTACTAGGTGAAATAATGTTATAAGAATTTCTACTAATGTTAAATTCGAGAATGTAGGTATTTTAGACTTATCACAAAAATGTGTAATAAAAATAAAGTTGTTGTTGCTTCTCAAATTCTTAACATAAGCAATTTCAATAACAATCTTTAATTAAATTTATCAGCGTTTGAGAATTAAGTAGGTACAAAATTGATAAAATAATCTTTTGTTCTAAAATAAAATATTTAGATACGTATGTAATAAACATGAATCAGATGTAATAGTATATATACTCGTAATTTTTTACATTCTCTTTTATCATGAAAATTCGAGCAGAAACGAATGTTTTTATATCGAATGCACGTTATCGTAATTCGAAGTGTTTGAGCCCTATGTAACGGGAAACGTTGTTGAGGAAGGACTTTCCGTTGCACTGTAGCAACGATCGGTTTCCCATCGAGTCCGGTTTACGTTTACAAGGGCTGGGAACGACGGAAGGTCGTTAAAACGTCAAGCAAATTGTTCTCCGCGCTCTCTTGCCACTGCTGTGGTACGTTTAGTAATACCTGTTGTGTTTTTGGGAATGTTAGGAACAAGGTGTTAGAAACATGATGAGCAACGTAGAAGTAACACGTAGTACTTTTTTTTTATCCTCAACCGCGTGTTAACTAAAATTTACAAATTTCCATAGCTATTGGTTATCTATAATTAAATAAGGTTATTTTTAATAAATCAAACGAGGAAAGCATATAAATGGAAATTTATATTTTGATCAGCTTACATTTGCGTTTTAACGACTCTTACAGTATATTCATAACAATATGAAATGCCATATTTTTGCAAATTAACTATTGATTGTAAATCAGTTTTGCATCCAAATAAATTGTATATATTACAGTTTCGATTTGTAAATTGGGATACATTTCTGATAAATCCAAACAAAGCTGTTAGTCTCTTTTAACAATTAGTTACTAAATTAAATATATTCGGCCAATTTGTCACAACCTATTGATTATCGAGAATAATAATAGGTTACCAAACACTGTCAAATTAACATTAATATGAAAACAGCAGTAATTTCTACGTTACGAAAGTGTCTTTACGGTGCAATGTCATTGACCGTTTTTTCTTCGGTCGAGTACTTTTCACCTGCTTGTTAAGCAAGAAGAGTAGAATTAAAAGGTTGTTAGATAATTCATTATATTTTTCGAGATGACATCGTCGATACATCTTGAAGGAAATCCAGCGATGCTTCAGTCGGAACGTAAAATAAGTTAATATTTTTTTTATTTTCTGACAATAGTTCCATTCTTTAACATTTTTTCAACCTTTATTATTATTTCGAAATCCTTTATATTTTTCAAATAATATATTTAAAAATATTATTTTATTTAATTTTAGGTAATTATAAATTAATATCGAAATATTAGTAGTCACACAATGTCAGAATTAACATTTTGAAAACGTTGCTTTGGTTTTTTTTCTATTTTTTCTATTATTAAGATATACTTACAATACGTTAAAGATTTACTTTTTGTATGTTTTTTGTTTCTAAAAATACTTTAATAATGAAAATTATTACATATATAATTAATATTAAAAATACAGTTAGAGTTAAATAAAAACTTGCATTTTTATGGTAATTATTAAATCAGACCTGTTCGATTAGATTGAACGAAGGAGCTTCTAATTTTTGTGTAATATAGATTTCAGCAGGCCTATATATTAAATATTTTTTTCGCATAGATATCAAAACGTTAAATTTTTTTAAAAATCTGACGTCCATGATGGATGCTTCGATCGTTGCATATTGTGTGCCGTCATCATGAAAGACGATAAACATAAAACTGCGTTTCAGCCAAATTTACGCGAGTTAACTACGTTGCTTGTAATTACTGTCTAATGGTTGTGCAGCAAGAGACAATGCGATTAATCGCGAAACGCCCGGGACGTGGAAGACGAGAGGCACGCGATCCAGCAGCGGCGCCAGCTTCTGCGTCGCTGTCATAAGCTCTAAACACTTTGTTCGAAAATGCCCTAAAAGCTTACCGCGCCTCTCTCGCGTTCGACAAATTGGAGCACCAGCCGGACAGTCGCGTCGTCGTTAAAGACTGCCGTAGCTCTTCGGGCGTGGCGCGCTTTGCCGCTCGTTAAATTGGAAAACTCGTTAAAAATTACCATTAGAGGTACAAAGGGCGCGAGCATGGAGAGAAAAAAGATTCCGCGAATAACGTGTGGAAAAAAAGGAAAAAAAAGGACGTGAACTTATAGCCATCGCCGTTTAACGCTTCATGATGAATGACATTTTCACGATACTTAACATTATTAAAATTTCGTGACATTACAGTTTTATTACAGTTAATATAATATTCAGAATATTATACGAATCAAATTTGTCGAATTACATTTGTCGGATTAATGCATTCACTTGAATATTTAATACTTCTATCTTGCAATCTTACAATCTTTAATGAAAACGCAAATTGGGAATATGACAAATCGGAAACTAATCAGTCGTGGAGCAGACGGCACAACGATCTTTCGATCGCCATTCGATTGCGGATAGACTGCTCGGCATAATTACCCATCGAAGCGCTGTCATTCGGTTAAATACGAACAGATGGGGAAAGGGAAAGATAAATAGGCCGATAGTCGTGGGGAGAGACGAACGGAGCGTAAGGGGGAGGGAGGTTGATCGGGTGACGAGGAATGCGATTGGAACTGACCACCGGATACACGCGGTGGGTCAAGTTAATTAATCTTATCGCTAATTAATTTCACCTGGCGCGCGATAAGCCGCTTTCGAACGAATAACGCGGAAATCAGCCCGCGATGTGACTCGCGGGATGAGCACGCTCGCGCGCGTACTAACGCACCGCGCGTTTTGTTAGTCCCCCGAAATAGATGCATATAATATATGCCTCTCGCAATGAGAGACTCGGAATAACACTTTAAGCATTATACGGCTGCCACGCGATAATACTCGCCACCACATTAATGTCCGTACGAACGATAATTCCCATTTAATAATTACCGGTGGCATGATAGCGCGCGCGAAGCCCGGGGCCATAATTACTACGCATCGACGGAGTACATCCCTGCCAATAATGTCCATGAGCACTATGGGGGATTGCTTAAATACGGCAATGGATAATATTTTCATTAGCTTCCCCATTACCGAATTAATTAACGGATATATGTCACTGAGAAAGAGCATCAGGCTAGAGGGAAAAGAGAATTGACAGTAAGAAAGGAATTTTAGTTTCATTCTCTTTAAATTATGTAGCTGCATGCACTTAAGAAAATATATTTAAGATTTCATATATCTATTTAACATTCATGTAATAAAATTTTCATGCAATTAATATTCTACGGTAAACGTCATCGTGATGTTGCTAATTGACTGTTTATAATTATCAGAGAGACTCAGAGAAATGAAGAAACAGATAAAATTTTTACCTGCTAAGAAATATACTATTGAATATTGAATAAACGGTAAATGTCGGTTCTCTCGATGTTTTTGCTGAAAATATATTTATCGGATTGATTTGGAACATCTCGTATAATATTTTTAAAAATTAACCAGCGAGTATCATATTTTTGTTTTATACGCTAATTGCCTAAAAAAGAATTTATAATTTCAAAATGAATATGTGACTGCAGTTATACCTATGTATAATACATGTAATATATATATATATATATAAATTTGCATAATAAGCTAATCATACAAACTACATAATAGGAATATGTGCATATTCTGATTGTCTTTATAAATACGGGACATAACATGTTGTTACGAAGCTATTGTTATGTCGATAATGATGCGACGATTGTTATTTCGGCGATACACGTTTTCTCGCTTTTGGTAACTGGTCTTCATGGTAACTAGTCCGTTTCCACCCATCTCCCCCTTTTTGCATCACGCGTAAATATACACGTGCTGAGTACTCTCGCTGGGGCATCTCTTAACCGCTGATAAATAGAGCAAGTTTCGTGCAACGTGTTGCTTCGCCTTCCTCGTCTCGTTACTCCCAGTTCGCCTAAGTGCGCAAACTTTGGCCTGGATGTGCCGCCACGGGAATGCGGATAGGCAATGGCGCGCAACCAAGGTGTTCTGGGAACAACTTAAGGGGAGCTGGTGCACTCGCGACGTGGGAGGACGGCGAGTGCGGACGGAGAAGGAAGTGCGTATGCGCCAGCGATGCTAACGAGGGCAATCGACGGTACAAGACTGCGCGGCGGGGTTAAGTTTCACGTCGAGGGTCGATGAAACGGGGAAGGAAATTGGCCACCCTTTTGACAAGACTTGTTCCGAATCTTTAACCCTGACACTTTAACATTTTAATCGTATAATTAAACTCAATTTTCTTTTCTATCTTTTAGTTGAAATAATTATTTGCTAATATATCTAGCAAATAGAGCATTACTATAAATTCGGTCTCCGCTAAAGATAATTTCCACGTATGTATACAAAAACTGTATAAAAATAAAACTGTCAAAGTCTCAAGATTTCTGTTTAATAGAATAGACCAATAGACTTCAAATATAGCTAAAAGATTAGTGAAGGATTCTAGAATTGTCCCACAGCATTTCGGATCGCAAGAGGTGTGGACTTCCATGTGGTGTTCGGTCAGCGTGCCATCAGCGTAACGAACAACTATTTGGACTGTTATTTGCGATAAGTTTTTCTCGGCGCCGGGTGCACGTGTCGCCTCTCCGTTCCATCTGCTCGTTACTAAATCAAAAAAGCATGTTCGAAACTTTACGCTTTCGCGGACACACTGCAGCGGGTGCGTTATTCATGACGAAAACCTCCACGGATCGTCTTCCCTTGGTTCTCAGCCACGGGCTACAATTTCTTGTATACATGACGTAACGAATATTCGGCTCCTCTATTCCTCACCGTGTCCTTTTCCCCAGCTAGCTAATTATACTCGTTTATACAATGATTACAAATACGATTTTAATAGATGTTTGATTTGGTGACAACGTGATGTAACGAATCTGTTTTCCTCCGATTAATAATTGTTTGTCATGTTTTTAAAGCTCTTACGAAATATAACCTTAGAATTAATTATTTGTAACTTTGTATTAAAATAATAGTTTCGTTCTAAAATATACATGTCAGTTTACACCACTGTGTTACCAAAATATTTAAAAACAAATGGAATAAGCTAAATAATAATAATTATTTATATATTTAAAAAATTACTGTATATGTTTCTATCGAAATTGCCGAAATTTTCCTTAATCCCCGCCAGGCAAAGGGATATTTATGCATACTCTCGTGTCGTAGTTTAGAGCCCGAGGGACTCTATCTCGAAACACGTAGACAGTATCCATCTTACTATACGTTTATCTATCCTCCGGACTAAGCCACGTTCGCGGACCGCGCTTAAGGCTACCGTTACATTCGCCGGCCGGCGCGGCGCTTCGCAGCCAACTATCCAACCCGATACCGACCTCTCTGTGCACGTACGTAGAAGCGTACGTTAGGCACGGAAAAAGATGTACGGCGAGTAGATGGAGAAGGAACATATATATAAAGACAGAGAAAGAGAGAGAGAGCGAGAGAGTGAGAGTTACACCAGAGTACTTAGGTGCAACGTGCGAGTCCGTTGAACTCCGGTCGAGACCGCGCGACCCTTTCTCGACTGTGTTGTCCTCTTCTTCATCCTGCGTCAGCTCGTGCGGTATTGCTTCGTCGTGCCTTCTCTCGTTTTCTTTCTCGTTTCGCCCGTCCGCCTATTTACTCCCGTTTCTTCGTGGTTTTTGCCTACGGTGGAAGGGTAATCATGGTGCTTTACGCGTTACTGGACCCGCCGTCTTCTTTTCTTCCTCCAAAGACCAACCTCCACCTCCATCACCCCGATTGTCGCTTTCTCATCTCGTTCTCTTCTCCCCCTTTTCATCGTTCTTTCTTCGTGCGTTTCATTCGTGCCAAACGCAGCCCTCGTCCGGATGGGGATCCCTTCTTCTCCGACTCGTAATGACAAAATCGTGCACTTCTGTGTCAACCGCCATCCGCCATTACCGGTTTTCTCAGGATAGCCGCGGGAAGCATTGGAAGATTTTTGTTTCTATTGTCTCCATGATATAGGTATTCATACAGTCTTTTTTACGCTGTTTATATGCTATTTGTAGAGAGATAAGAAAGAGATAGAGTGTGTGGGTGTGTATATTGAAAAAAACATTACACAATTAAATATATTGCGAGTGCTACTGGCTCTCAAAATATTTACACCGCATCACGTTCCGTCGGTATCAATTTAAAATAATAACTGAAGTTTTACAAGTTTCGAAGATTTGCCTTGGTAAAAACGATATACATCATAGACGATGTATATAGGTAACCACAGACGCGCAATACTACGACCGCGGGGTCGTTTTCAGTTATAAAAAATACAGAATGGTTTCCCGATTCCTTTTTAGAATACGCGTGTCTGATCGTAGGCTATCCGATTGTAGAATCGACCTTCGTACATTTTTTCCTCTATAGTTTTGTGCTCGAGTTTTTTTCAGCAAAGGTTGTTTTCGTGAAATGCTCAATACGTATACATGTTGCGCAGTGCATGGGGTATGTCGGGTGGATAGTAAGGGTCGGAAGGAGAACCGTAACTATATACATGTACGCGGTTATGAGCTCTTGTTGCGCGTCGCGTTCGCGAATGAACCTCTCATCATCCTCCCTTTTGGTCGACATTCTCTTTCGAGCAAAGAGAATCAGCTACCGCGAGTCGAAACAGCATTTCATTAGTCGGGCCGGTCTCGAAAGATTCCTCGTTTGCGTAATAACGCGGAGGCGGTTGCTGGATGCGGGAGAAGTGAGAAGTGTACTTTTGCGCGGCTACGCGAGGGCAGTAAAGGGAGAAACGGGGCAAAAGAGCGGAGCGAGGCGAACGGCGGAATAAACAAATTAAATCGCTCCGCTTCCGCTTTTCCTTCGGTTCTCTCTCTGCCCCGTAATTGCACCGCGAGGAGGAGGAACGCCGGACGTTTCCTGCGTGTAACGTTTACGCGCGTCGCAACCAACAATAAGAGTTTTACTGGGCCATGCGTCGTGTGTTACGTGCCGTGCAAGGAATTTTTATTCGCTGTTTAGTTTTAATCAAAACCCCGCGCGCGGTACAGTCCGGCTGCCAGCGTTCTCCTTCTACCTCAATGACGGCCTTTTTTTCGTTCTCCGACATGCGCGGGACGAGACTCAAACAGAGCGGGTGAAATGAGAACGAGGATACTAGACACAGAGGCCACCGTTCCTGTCGAGAAATAATTGAAAAAAACATGAAGTGGATCAAAATTCGGTCCACCGAAAGAGCAGCGCGACCCAAGTGTGCTACGGGCTCTCGAAAAAAATTGATAGCCCTCCGGGTTTTCGCATTGGGCACGGACCCGGAGAGAGGAACAATGTCGCGCGGTAAAAGCGATGCGAAATTGTTTTCGAAAGTAACTACCGGGAATTATAAGAGGATTACTTTCCCGTAAACGGCGGACTAAAAAGTAATAAGCACTTTCATTAAATCATCTCCGCCCGCTATCGCGCATACGGATAAAGACTTCACCTTGGACGGTTTATAACGAAAGAGTAACGCTTACTCGGTGTGTGGGGATTCGTTGTTTTTTCTGTTATTCGTTTGTAGGTCGAGTTACACACATGGCCGCGACATTCTACCGGTATCGCGCGATATTCGCTTTTCAGGAAAAAGCTTTTCAGTGTGCCGTATATTTAATCCCCTCGATTAAATAAACTACGGGAAGTAAAATAAAGTCGTTCCGTTCCGCAATAATTGCTACTAAAGTAAATATTTGGCTAATTCCATCTATGCAGTTATATTTTTAATCCCTCGTATTCTTCCAATGATCCGCAGCATCCGCAGTATAGCTGTGCCGTTGCGCTATGAATAAATACCTGTTTCACGACTCGCTTATTTGTGAATGAAAAAAAGGGGGTAGAGACCAATGAATTCTCGGTTAGTTGCACACAATGGAATATCGAAATCGCAGGACGTTAATCGTCTCGATGACGCACAGAACAGATCGCGTTTGCTTTTTGCTCTCGCTCGCTCGACTCATGCCGCATCAATAATTCCGCTCGTCTATAAATCTTCGCGAATTGGTATAGGCGGAAGAAACGCACGAGATTTAGCCATATCGTCGATCGTAGGTCACATTGTCCAATTTAACGTTCGTTACGCTCGCTCCACTTCGCGTTTACGAATTAAAAAAAAAAAAAAGGAAAGAGTCTCCTCCCTGTCGGAGTATATTTGATAGCGGCTCGTGAAACTCCTGTGTGCCAGTAGATACCCGGAGCAGAGCCAGAGCGTTGCGCTGCTAAAAGTTATACCTCGTCATAGGTTGCACTAAAATTCCCGACGAGTTCAACCTTGCGCAGAGGTGAACGATTTACCTCACCGAGCCGGTAAAACCTTCTGAAAATCCGACGCGCGTGGGGCGCGCGAGTTTACGCTTTTCGCGTATCAACTCGCGGGATACTTTTATTACGCTTCACGGCACGTAGAGCGCGCAGTTTTAAAACGATTAATTCTCTCAGAGCGATAACGAAAGCTTTCCTGCAATCCCTTAAATCCGGGGTGATCCGAATCTTATCGTGCTGAGATCTATTGCGGAATGATGATGAACTACGTGGGAAATTTGTATTGAAGTCAAACAGAATAATCGTACAACGCGTCAGAGGATTTTTCAATAAATAATAATCGCATCATGAGGTTGTTGAAATAATAATTGTGTAGAATTATAATTACCAATTAGGCTTTTGGGAAATATTATGATATCGCGATATAAATATTGTGTTACCATCAAGTATCCCGGATTAAAATTAATACCTTACACGAGAATACAATAACAAATGCGAGATAATGAAAAATATATACAACGATATTTCTACTTTATCCTGCACAAAATTAGACCGCACTTTACGAGCAATATCATAACACGCAATTGGTAATTACCATCATATCATGTGTGCAGCTTTTAGGTGAAATAAAAAATGTGTAGCATTACAGGATTAAGAACATTTAGCTACGGGTCATAACGAGTAGTTGTTGTCGGGAACGTTGGGATTCGCGACGGAAAAAATGCCGCTCGAGTAGATTATATATGCGCTCGTTGATTATCGCGAGACGTGCATCGTTGCGGACGCTGTTGCGAAGCTACCAAAAGCCAGCGCTAGTCGCTATACCCGGAGACTTTTGTAGCTTTTTTTTCCCTCTTCTTATTCGACTTTTTTCCTTTTATACCCGACTTTGCCGCGGTGTACCTTCCCTCCCCTACGGATTCATCTGTACGGTTATGTGTGCGGGTTCTGGTCGCAAACCGACCTGGCTGGATGCCAGGAGCAAAAATCCTTCCGCACGTATTTACCTGATATCGCTGTTATACGCGGAGACAGGATGACCGAATCGGCTGAGCGTGCTCAGTGACTGCGGATACACAATCCTTCCCAATCAAATTGGATTTGTTCAGTGGATAATTCAGTACGCGAGGAAATGTCAGAGACAGATTATTCCAACTTTCCCCCGTGCTAACTCCTATTATACTTCTCCGATTATCCATGTAATAGATCATTGATATCTCTTATTTCTAATACAAACCTGCTATTAATTCTACATACATAGATCTATGTAGATTCTATCAAATTTTTTTATTATGTAATATATATTGCGCGGATATTAACTTTTTAGTTATGAATGTCTGAGATAGTTTATATACAGAATTATTATTAATATATTAAAAGAATATGTCGAATTTTTCTTTTCATCAAATCGCTTTCTTCGACGAAAAGTGACACAATGTTTTTTAAGGAGACTAGAGAGACTTTGTGTATTTTGTAATTATTCCCTACGTCTCGGCACAGATCGAATGTGAACGGAGGTGCCACTAGACCATGGCTACTGTAGAAATCGTGGCTGGCAGGAGAAGCCGAACGAACGAAGAAGTGGACAAAAAGAGAAGAAAAAAATTGGCGCACGCACGGAGGGGCGGAAATTGGTCCGCAATCTTTGCACGGCTTACGGACAATTGCTGTCGGAATTGCTTCCCTCTATATATGCTTTGTCCCTTCCTTCTGTTCTTCTTTTCTGCACTTTCTCCGGCTCGTTTCTCCGTTCTTCCTCTCCATCATTCTTTCTCCCTTTGCTCTCTTTTTCATTATCTTGTTGGATCACCTGCTTCGCGTCGTTCCACAGTTACAGCTCTTGTTGCATTTTCGAGTCGGCTTCTTCCGTATGTCGTGTAGGAATACGGAACAATAAGGAGAACGAATATCGAATGAATGTCGAGCTCGTAACATGCTTTGAGCTGACACGTGTTTCGAAGATGTGCAAAATAATTTTTAAGTGCAACGTCAAGGTGAACGATTTCCACGTAGCGTATATTTACGTATATACTGATACAATTTAAATAAATTGTATTAGAAATATTAATATATGTATAATATATGTATACATATATTTGAATTGTAGAAATATTAAATAATATATATAATATAATGTTAGAGATAACAATCTGATATCTTTTCCGCGCCATATTTTCTCATTCAATGCGATGTATCTTATACAGTCGCAGTGTTTTTTCTATTTTAACAATATTTTTATAAGCACGTAGGTATAGTGAATCTTCTATTTCTAATTATTCTGATTTTAATATCTCTTATTCTTATAATTCCAATATTATGCCAGCTCCTATATTATGTCACATCCTACTAATTAATTAATTAATTAATTTAATTGTCTAATGTCTAATATAAAATTGCATATAATAATAGTAATAATATATATAATATATAAGAATTTCAGTGTATATACTATATATAGTTTCTGTCAGGGCTCCTTGAGTAACAGTTACACGATACCGTGGAATTACCGAGCTCGAAACAACATTTTCTCGTCTACAATCACGCGTGGCATCGCAGGTGCCGTTGATAACCGCGCACGTACGAATAATTGCGTTTTTCGCCGTGTATTTCGGCGAGGCAATTGAGAGAGGCGGCAAGGGAGCGAGAAACAGTCCCGCACTCGAATATGCGTGCGCTCAAATTGCATCGACTATAGGATAGCGTTCCGCGCTTTAAACTTGTTCCGCGTACATTTTTCATCGCTTTTTTTTTTTCAATCGCGCCCCGTGTCTATCGCGCAAAATAGTATTAGGATCGCGTACAATAAGTCTCGGCGTTATTGCGAGGCATCGACAGCGATATTACTCCAACGTAATCCCGTTACACAAATACGCGAGTGCGAATTTCGTGTGTGTTTTTGAATACGTGGATTGAAATGCCGTTATAATTCTGTTGGGAGTAATTTTCGGTATTATCGATGTTACAGGTAAATATATCTTACAGCGTTTATAACGACAAGTATCAATACCGTAATATTTTCAATCCCTGGTTTGGTAAATGTATCGCGATATAAATAAACTCTTCATTTTACTGTAAGCGTATAATCCTAAATTACGTTTATTGGGTTTAATGAATTGTTATCCGAAGCGGCATTAATTCTTAACCGAAAATGTTTATCTATATATTGAAACATATTTGATTTTGGAACTCATATTACAAAAAAATCTATTTAGGAATTTCTGAAAACGTTATTTCTTAATTTAATTTGTCATTTTAGATGTTTTCTCCACATGTTTATTTCATATTTCTTTTCCGTATATAATAAATATCGTCTTATAACTAACGTTATCACTTTCCCAAACTGTGTAAAACCCACGTTATATTTTATGATAAAAGACACACCAAAAAAGTATTATTTCAGTTAAAGATTAATCGCTTTGTACACAAACGCGTTACGTTTATTTATGGTCACCGTGTTCTTTCAACCATTGTTTGCGCGTTGGCGTTTAAATCCGCATGTCACGAATGCGAATCGCGGCGCAACCTAAAAATGCAAAACTGAAGCTGGCGATCTGTATCCTCCGGCGCTGACGCGCGTTTGCGTTTTGCATTACGCGTTAATCTGCATCTTTGACGGCCGAATCGAAAATACAACATATATGGTGGCTGGCAGCTGTTAGCTGAAACGCGGCTCCACGGTATAGAAGTTCGCTTTTTAATCAGACTCGCGTGTGTGTTACATCGTCGCGTCGCTGCTAAGCGAAGGTAGTTAAACGTTCGCCCGGACTCTTACTTCGCATATTGTGAGCGCGACTAACGCGCGGACCCAACCGCTGATTCATTAACGTGGTACGCCCCGAGTTTTCGAAATTGTGTTGCGCGTGACGCATAATTGCACGTGGTTTCTTGCCCGTCCTTTATTTAATCATCATTTCCCAACATCGTTGAAGAGAAAGGAACGAAATTTATTCAAAAAAGAGTCTGACTACAATAAAGAATATAATAACATAGATTTTTGAAAAGAATATAAGTATAATAGGATATATGTATAATGTCTCGTTTTTTTTAATTGCTTATGAATGCATAGCATGTACGAGTATTTCTAATTTTCACTTTTACCTTATTCTATATGGAACTCTCTTTTCTATTCAAGATAGGATTCTTTTTCAGCCTGCTTAAAATTAAAGTCCGATATAATTAGATAAAAGATCGACGTGGTGAACAATCGTAATGTATTAATAGAAAATCAAATGAGTTAGGTTAACTTATATATAAAATCGTTCCGATAATCATTTAAATAAAACACAGATTAAAATTACACGAGAAAAACGAGAAAAACTGTTTTTAAATTAACAATATTCTATTACGTTAACAGGATCTGGAACAATGATATAATAGAGTTGAACTTTGAATTAATTTTTATTATCTTGTATTGATTTATCTAAGTATAAATTCTATAAAATTCTTCGGACTTGCAATATTTGTCTAGTTTGCAATGTTTAATGTCTTTTCAACTTTAATCTACTTCACTGTCTTTTATTTCAGATATCAAAAATCTTTAGATATCATTCTCTATTATTCAATCGACTTTTATATTTTAATCTGAAGCTCACAATCAGTTTAATTTATTCCGCGATGTGACAAAATTGGCAGATGTATCCGGGAATTTTTACAATATTGCTACGAGACTGACACAGATTTAACGATGAGAGGAATGGAAACGCATCAATGCACTGTAAATATAACATCGAAAGCGATATCGTTTTCGCGTTGCAGTGACACTTTCTGGATTGCAAATTCCATCTCCAGAGAGATGTCCAGGCGAGTCGTCTAGCTACATCTCCCACACATCCGTGCGTTCACCTTTACTCTTTCACCTTCTGCCTTAGTTGGATCTTTCGCCACTCTTCTTACGACCGGTGCGTCTTTGTCATGCACGTTATTACAATCGCACATCCGGTCTCCCTCCCTTCCTTCTCTCTTACTCTCCTTCTCTTTTGGCATACACGCGTACAAATACACGGTTAAACGCGTGTACGTGCATATATCAGGACGGGTGACGGGTTACCCGGTGCTTGCCCGTAATACGTATGAATCACAGGGTTGCGCTCGGAGGTCTGGGATTACGCATCTCTGCGTACTCTCCGCGTTCCTTACGCCCCGTCCCAAGAGTGTCGGTGCTGTATAATACACGAGCGTGCCGTGCACAAGGCTAATAGACGCGCATACTGCTCCTCGCGTGAGAACGCACGAAGGTTATTTCGCCACCGTTCTCCCGTAGTCGTCGGCTCCTCGTCGCGGATGGGAATTATAGCAGTGCGACATCCCGGAAAATTCAAGGACATGACTATCTCGTTTCTCGCGTAGCTACATAGCATGACGCGTAACTTCACGACCGATCTCAACTCATCGGCGATCGTGACAAGCAGTCCTATCTAATCGTATGGATATAAATGGACTTGAACATTTTTATCTCATTTTACGGATTTGCAAGTGTTTAAAAAAATAATTAGAGTTATATTTTTTATAATATTTTAATAATCTAATTACGCAAGTTATTTAACTTTTTCCATGGATGTGAAGAGAAAAGGCGGGAGAAAACCAAACAAATTTGTATCAAGAGTCGTGGATGAATTATCAACAATCAATAACGATAAAAATTGACGTTAAAAATATCAGAAGTTTGCAATTATGTATAATAACAAGATATAAAAATCGTTTACGTTTAGTACGTAATGTATTGAACAAGAGCAAATGAGAACTGTGCTTGTTACTTGATGAAAACAACATCTATTTAATAACCTTTAACCTGAATTGGGTAGAATTAAATACTGCTCTTATATCACTTTAAATATACACATTTCAATTTTAACTGTAACTTATATCTTTAATTTCAGTTTTTATATATTTTTTATTAGATAGAATGGTCGTCGGTGTGAAATCGATAGTGATAGCAATCTATAGTTGTTCGCAGTGCGAACGTACCACATGTATGTATAATTTTTTTTACATATAGATTCGCACAGATTCTAATCGGTTTAACTACTTCGTTGTGCAAAAAATATGCACACACACACATAGGTATATGCAAAATTTTACGTGAGTATTCAAAGAACTTGCTAAAATTATCTTAAATTTTGAACTCTCTAGGAGTAGGAATACCTATAATTCTTAAATTTTTTTTTAAATGTTTAGGTCTGAAATTCTTAGATTTTTGCTTATATTTTTCCTAATTTAAAATTGATAAAAAATATCAAATGCATGAATTTTGCAAAATAATGGTATACAGTCCAAAAATACCCATTCTCTGGGTGAACGAATGTAAATAATTCTCTCCGATAATAATCCGGTTACTCGCGCTACGAAAAAACAATATTTTATGGAGGATATTTGCTTCGTCGGTATTTCGAATATACAACTAGAAAGATTATCTCATTCATTGATCATTTGTATTCTTAGCTCTCCATAAAATGTTATAAATGTAAAAATGTAAAAATTGAAAAGTATACACATGTACGACATTTATACGAGGTGAAACCGGAACATCCTGTACAACTCGATGCATTTTGCAGATGTGATTTCATGATGTTTCGGTACGAAAATATTTCTAAACACTTGAAAATTGCACTTACATTTGCCCGCAAAAGCTATACCAATAAAAACATTTCGCTATTCGCGCTGCGACAATGATAACGATCCATTACTTTTTTCAAGCTAAATTAAAATTTCGTATAATATAACTATAGAAATAGCAATCTGCTACAACATTCCACCGTGTTATAGTTTGCTTGATTTTATCGTTTTCGGATCGTTATTTTCAGCAATATTACAGTTGAACTATGTTTCTCTGTTATCTTAATTTGCACAAACTTTCGCATATTTCGCATATTTCACGAATTCCCGATTTCTAAAATTGATTTATTAAACATATATTTATTTCTCTAGTAAGAAACTGTTATTACAATTTCTACAGAGTGCGTTTTGGATAACACAGTGCGATCGATAACGTCACGTTAATTAATACATTTAGATAAGAAAAAGTTTGTATACTCAATACTCAGTCTGTATTAATTACAGATTATTACGTTTAAAAAATATCGGTTATTTTAATTACTATACGGTACCAATATATCGAAGAGATGGCAGTTAATCCGTTTCGAAAGTGGGTTACGATTCTTGCATATAAATAAAACAAAATAAGTTAAAAGCATGTAATTCTGCGAAATTTACATATTAACTCACAAGCAGTAGCGATTTAATACAACACAATATGAATTTACATAGGTCGCATAATTCGCGAATTTCAATAAAGCATCAATTTAATAGCAAAACCTCGTTTCACTTGTCGTCATACGTAATCACCGTTGTGATTTTCGATTAATTAGTGACGCCGCTACCGTAAAATGGAAGCTAACGTTGATGTGTGATGTACATGAGCGTGCCCACTCAAAGCTTAATATAAATGCAATGTATAATTAATATACGCGTAATTCGCAATAGCAATCGAGATGCTTCCCAATCGTCGCGCGCGTAATAGAATATATTGTGGTCTATTTAATAATAAAATAATCTTATCACAAAAAACAAATGTAAAACGTATCGTTGCTTTGGAATTGTATCAGATAAATTTTTGATTTTCGGAATTTTCGCAAATTTAGATATTACGCCACATGCAATAATGATATCTCGTGATTAGAGATGCAAATATTGACTTGACTGTATTTGATTCGAGCGATGGAATAGCAACGTGTGATCTCATGTGAAAATATACCGTTCGGGAAACTCGGAAAGTTAAGCGATTTTGGCATTTTGTCACTTAATCTCATCGTCATTTCTAACGTTCCTCAGACAGGCGAAAAGAAAGGCTGTCATTGGACAGAACTGCACTTACGAGTGAACGATCTGTCGTCACTCGACTTTACGACAATCGCGTTCGCAGTAGGGGTTTTTACATTGTTTTTATGAGCGAACTCGAGCCTTCTTCCTGGCGACGAGGGACTCGCGAGACTTTGCTCCGCGCGCTTAGGACCACCCTCCTTGTCGCGTTGCGTCGCGTCGTCGGACGAGGGCCACCCTAGGATTCTCTAGGAACAAAGCAGGAGAAAACCGTCGCGGTGTCCCGGATATGCGCGCTGTTTCGTCTCGCCGTCGTTGTCGGGAACACAAAAGGGATTACAGTTTCCGAATCAGTGGATGTCTCGCTTAGTCGGCGTTGCTTCCGCGAATGGGGCCGGATGTGCGGGGGCTGCGGAAGGGCCGGAGGCCGAAACGAAACGGGGTTGCGATGAACTCGAGTAAGTCTCTTTCGCTCTCTCGATCTCTCTTTCTCTTTCTCTTTCTCTCTCTCTGTCTCTCTCCGGGTCAACATTCGCCCGGGGATCGCACGCCCTAGGCCGTATGTTTGCTCTTTGTCGAGTGCGCCAAACTCTCCTGCGTCGCGAGCGAGATCGGGAACAAACGAAAATCCAACTCGGTAATATCTGACAGCGCGGGTCGATGAACCGCGCGATTCTCTTGCGGTTTCTCGCGGATTTCGTGCCGTGGAAGTCAATTGCGTTCGCGGTAACACCCGCGAAAAATCGCGACCTATTGAAAGCTCCCGCGATTCAGGAATCGACAGGGTAAATGCGGAAACGCGGCGGGAACAAGAGTCGAAGGTAAAGAGAGGAAATCCAAGAAGCGATTTGTCGGTTCTCAACGAAGTCGCACTTGGAACTACGAAATCACGTCGTCTCTGCGCTTGCCACTCTCTTTTTTTTCTTGTTTCTTCTAATTTAACTCTCTCGAGTCTCTGCCGCCGGCAGATGCTCGACTCAATTGAAGAAATCCCTAAAGGGGGACTAGACTAGAAGACGGTAGGAGCCGACAGGGTAGATTGAGAGTGGATGGGAACGTGAGTCGGGAACGATAATTATATCTGCGACAACATTGCAAGTATTTGTTTTACGTTGCTTCCACGTTATTCACGATTGTTACAGAGTACAAGCGTTACATTTTTCAGCATAATTTCGAGATTATAAATATTTCTTTATTGGTATGGAAAAAAAAATACAAAAAGGTCAAGATTTATTAATATCGCTAATTTGTTCTGTTCTGTTCGAGGGAAAACGATAAACTCGAGTAAAGTCGAAGTAAAGTCTGTCGGATGATAAGACAAGGAGATAAGAAGTTCGGAGTCTCTTAGGCAGCTTTTCAATAAAGCTCGCGGCCCACTTCTTAGACGATCTCTATCGGCCACCCACAATCTGTCGACTTTTTTTTATCCGTTATTCACCGACTGGTTCGCTACTTCGTCGTTTCCGGTCTCGATATTTCTTGCGCTTGCTTTTCTTCGTGCAAGAAATAGGCGTATCCGTAAATAGCGATTAAAGTTCGAAGACTGTCGTAAGCTAAAATACGACTTTCATATTTTCCATAGAATTACTACCATTTGACTTAAAAGTTGACTTTATAGCCTCTCGAATTGAGAAAATCGATATTATTTGATTTTCTATATCCAGACTAATTAATCTCTTAAAAAATATAGATATAATAAATTCATGTTCCTCGATCCTCTCTATCATCTGCGAGTAGTTTCATTTTTAATCCTTTTCGTTTTTTATACTCACTTCCGTAAGATGGATCATGAGATCAAAAGCGCTTTGAAGATTCGCTATAAATCGCTACGACATTGCTTAGCTAGCGAGAAAGGGTAAAGAGAGGTCCCCGCGACATTGGTAGCTAAAATTCTGGAAGATCTATGGATTGGAAAGAATTATGGCCAGTTTGCGGGCTCGAGAGGATCGAAATTTCATTGGCTGATTTCGCAAAAGAAATTTTCACAGTACCATTAATCATCAACCATTTTGCCTCCTGATAGAAACATTCGCTTTGACTCGTCGTCAAATCGGATTCTCTCGCTTTAGTTCCGGTTCCCCGAGCTATCAAGGAGAGTCACGGCACCGTATCGAAATACTTTTTTATCGAGAAGGAAATATAGCAATATTTTTTTTTACCGCTCAAATTTATTTCACTCGAATTAAATCATTGATCGATCAACTAACAAGAGGTCTATTCTTGAGGTGTTATATTTATTTTATTTACATAATTATATGGATAATGGTAAATATTTTTAAGAAATTGTGCTGCGACAGCGCTAGATAACACGTTATGTAATTCCTGATAACAGTCGTTTTCTGGAGGTATCAGATGCGTATAAAGCTCCTCGATTTTGTTGGGTAAAACTGCAAGATTTGCATTTTCTTGGAAAGTTGGTAATTCTAGGAAAACTAAGAGAGATTTATTGAAAAATCCACACAAACTAATCGGCAAATTTTAGCAATTTATGTGCTAGCATGGTCTAATTTCTCTCAATTTTGTAAAAAAAAAAAATGTTTGAAAAGATGTGAAATAGTATTTAAAAAAAGAAAACGAGAAAGTCAAAGTCGAAGGAATCGTTGTACATCGGAAATGAGCGTGACATTATACAAGTTTACGAGGTTTGTTTATCGTGGTAGTTATAGATTGAATGGTACGGGGCGAATGTAGCGTACACCACGAAGAAAGCTCATTATGGCTTTTAAATTAGTCGCTGAGCTGGGTGAGGGTTCTCCCACTAGAGTTTCCGTTCGCGCGACGTCTCACTGCGCTCGTAAAAGAAATAGCGATTCTCGATTCTTGTGTGTATGTGTGACTATGTGTGTGTCCTCTTTCCATTGTCTCATTTTCTGTCTGTCTTCGTCGTAAAGAAGATACACTGCGACGAAGAGCGATATAACAATCTGAATTTTCGTAAAAAATTGTCCACATTGTACATCTTTCGGTTTCCGAATATAGGTACATATGTATTTCTTGCGTTTAAAATGATTGCATCTTTTTACGTAAAGATTAATATGTTTTTATAATATTAATACAATAATTCTGCTTTAGCTTTAGTAAGATTTGAGCTTAGGGGATAACTTCTAAATAGCCCGGAAGAGAGCCGCGCTCCTTTTCGTTGAAACTCCAAATATCCTCGGCCTAGATCCTAGACAGATCAAAGTGGAACGTATTTACGATCGGAGAGGAAGAACATGAGCTCTTATATACGCTAGCTGGTCTCTTGATCCCAAGACGAAACAAGTAATTCCAGCCAGCTATCTATTTATCGATCTAGTTCTCCCTTGCCTCTGCCCTCTCTTTCCGCTTTTTTCTTCCAACTATCCCCTGGTGAAACATCGCTGCTCGTGTCCATGCTCTCTTTACCGCCGGGATGTTTTGTCGTATGCGCGCGCCTTGTTTTGCGTGGCCTCGGTCGCAAACAGGAATGAAGATTTATCCCGTTGGTGTCCCGCGGTTGACTTCCGTTTGTCAAACTGCCCGTTCCGTCTCGCGATTTCCCCGTCGAGCGTAACGGCCGGCGATAATCGATGCCATACTCGCGCGCCCCGAAGTTTCTCTCGAATTCGTGATGGGAAAGGGAGGACTCACGGCATTACGGGGGTGCATGGTATCCCGCATAGTCGCACATGGACACATCTTGCTTACCCACGTGCGAACGTGTGCTCTTATTCTAAGCTCGCGGCGCACCGCAAACGATCCGAAATTAGTCAAGTCGTTAAATCGCGCGGCACTCGGAAACTCGTATAATTTTCCACCCGAACGGGGTTAAGCAATATGGGGGGACTAATTGCGAACGGTCTTGTTGGGATATGTCAAGTCGAACGCGAACGATTTAAATCTACGGCGATTTGCCCCGATAAGACGCGAATAAATGGCGTTTTTTGATCAACAAAATTACATTTTACTTCAAAATGTGTATGCATGAGCAATTGCATAAGTAAAAGTAGAGCATGAACAACAGACATTCGTGTATTCCTTCAATGTTTAGAAATAATTTGGGTGCAGCAAAATTAAAAGATGTGGCGATAAACTTGTATTTTCTCGAGCGCCGAGTTCTCTCGTCTTACTTCGGTCTTATCGCGCGTGAATGAGAGAAAGGAAGGCGCAGGCGATTACTAAGCTAAGAGAATAAGGAGATAAGAGGAGGCGGGCTTCTTTTCTGCGTGCTACTCTCTCTTTCTCTCTCTCTCTCTCTCTCGCGCGCGCGCGCGCGCGAGACGCGATTTTCTCGCTTTGTAGTTTACTACGGCTCCGATACTGTCTCATTCGAACGTACGGCCGACGATACCGGTGTTGTTGCCAGATATCGGATTTGGCTTTGTCGGTAGCCATCCGCCCAGCCTTTCCCGGGCAGGATGAATCGAGTGGGATCGTGTTTCGGAAGTCTCTCTAAATCAAGTATCCGCGTCGTTCGAAACAATTCCTTGAGAAGGGTTGCGGTCCGTGAACCGTAATCGTCTTGCTGAATTTCGTTGCTGAAGTAACACACGTAGTTACTGTTATTGGAGAATTGTTCGAGGTGCCACTTCGAAGCTCGGCGAAGAGGCAAAGACGGGAAGTTTAACACGTTTCTTCGTTTCGCCCAGGTCTTTCCAGGATTACTAACCTAATGGTTCGAAATTGATTGTTAATGATTACCAAAACTTGTTACCACGTAGAGCAGTGTAAATGGCCCATGAAATCAGTGATCTACTATTTATAATTACTACATTTTTATCACGGAGTTAACTGTATCGATTTATCACGGTGTTACGTTAAAGTTGTACAATACCTGGAAAAGGAACTTGAATAAAATTTAATTTATCATATTTACTAATTTATTTCTGATTTTATGTTAATCAATTATTTGCATTTGTATAATAAAGAGATAAAAATAAAAATTGGAAGCTAATAACACAGAACGTTATACAATTATTGCATAATACTTCAATAGCATATAAAACATTTAATATTAAAGGAAAATTATATATCAATATGCAATATAATGTTGCAAAATTAATAATTATGTAATTAATATGTAATACCTTAATAACATATAAAAGAACTTTAATATTATAGAGATTAATGATCTACAATTTTTACACATAAATTATTTAATTCTTTTTGCATAGATTATAGCTATCAACTATTGACAAGTTAATTACTGATAACAGAATTCAATCATTATCAGTTGATTGTTATAATATACGTAATATCTGCACGTAAGAAAGTAGAAAATAAAATCAGCTAAATAAAGTAAAAATCAATATCTGAAATGCAAAAATTAATTAATTGCAATTATTCATCTGAGTGCACAAATTCTATACGATATCTATTGGTTACTTCGATTATTTATAACTCAAAAATGTTATTCTGATTTACATAACAAATTTTTTTAGTCTATTAATCTTTAGAACACATTAAAAATTATACTTATAATTATAATTATAGATAGTTTCAGGATATCATGTATCTTGATTCGTTATTTGAAATTAAAATTGATACAAGAGTAATATTACTCGATATATGCAGAGTGTCTAGTAATTATCGGACCAACTCTCGTGGGCAAGTAGAGCTGGTTAAATTAGAATAGAAAAATTCTTTACGATTTTGTAAGTTTCTCAATAAATAATAAGAAATTAGAAGGCATTAGGAGGAGTGCTGTAAATAACGGCTGGTGCCTTAAATTTATAATTATTAATATGTAGTATAATAGGGTGCAAAGTGTTTTCGTGACTGGAAAGACTGCACTATGGGGTGCCTAAATGTGTCGTTTCTGAAGTTTTAAATCCGCCACCGTCTGGTGGAGCGAAAGAGCGGCGAGCACGTTGACCGTCAACGCGCCAATCGAGGACGTGCCTGGAACGAGTCGACGGCTTCGTCGTCATCACCATCATCGTCCTTTCTCGTCGAAGTTGCGCTAGGTTAGGCTAGATGTTTTGTCTAGACGAAGGAAGAGGCAAATCGAGAGAGAGAGAGAGAGAGAGAGAGAGAGGGAGGGGTGGGGAAGAAAGTGGAGGAACCGAGAGTGAGTAAGACCGAGCAACTCACCGAGCGTGATATTGGGACCCATTGTTCTAAAGTCGCGACGCCCATAGAGACGAGAGGAACCATTGTGCGAGGGGCCGACCGCCCTTGTTGTGCCACATTCGCCGGCATCACGGCTCCGCTCGATTAAAAGGGTGTTAATTGATCCCTCGATCGACGCTTGGATGGCGAACGCTGCCCGAACGAATTCCTCATATTGCCGGACGCTTACAAGCGACTTGTCCTGTACTTGCCTGCATTCTGCGAGAGTGACATTCTCGCGATCGAAATAAACTGTCGATTGACAATTTTATGAGATTTAATAATGTTAGAAAACATATTGTATTATGTAATAGTTTTAATACACTAAGGTTTTTGTTGTAAACAAAATTACGGTGAACTTTCAATCTTTTTCTTCCCTGCTCAGACATTCGCTGTTTAATAAACGTGTATAATTCTAATTTATAACATTATTTTATTTTTATGCAAAGACTAGTATTCTACAAATAGATTCTTTCTCTATTGCATAGAGAAAAATATGCTGCTCAGGTTCATGATTTTATCCGATGAAATTTGGCTGAAATATCCATGCAACGTCGCTTACGACATAAAGACGCGCTTCCATATATGCTGAAAACGTGGGAAGATCTTCGAGATACTTTCTTTCGAAAGAATATTTCGGAGATCGCTTGGCGTAGCAGCGTCCGGTTAGAACGTAGCCTTCTAGAGAAACGGCCACTGACCCGATCGCGCGTGTTGCAGAAGGAATCGATTCCACGACCGTGGAGGTATTCTGGACGTATATCGATCGATCTTGCTTATAGGTCTTGAGATCGCGCGGAGCGTGGAAACGGCTTTTATGGTGCCGACAACCCCGCGTAATACCGGCGTAATACCGCCGTTGTTTCGAGGGTCTACAGTTCCAACGAAAGTGCACGTCGCGACAGTTGTCAGTTATAGAATGCAAATAAAAGCGAATTTACACTAATCACATTAAGCGATTATTCATAATTATCATCGAATGCGGTTTTGGTTAGATCGGAAATAATTAATTGTCCACAAACTAATTTATACTATGATATAATTATAAATTATTTCACACAAGTTACATACTTGAATTTTTGTTTGTACTTACAAAATCTTTATGCTTGTATACTTTTAATTTCTTTTAGAAATTCTCTATGATTCTGAATATAATTATTCAAATAATAATTCAAGAAAAAGAAAGCAACATTTTAATCGTTTGTCATAAAAAACAATCATCAAGAATTACCCAATATTGTACAAATCGAGAAATCGTATACATCTAATTTTTACAATCCACTTTCTGCGACGTGCTCGACATATTCCTTTTTCTCTTTCAATACAGTTCGTCCAAGATATGGCCGGCGGAAGCGTAACACGTAAATTCGCCTTAAGTATATTCCCACTCGGGCGGGCCCCGGAGTTAATAAGCAGCCGAAGTACCGACCAAATTTGTGGCTCCTAACCGTAACGCCACGTCGCCCGCACCAGGGTCGCCCACTAATATGGCTCGCATACGCGTTCACCTACACGCCACCCACCAAGCTTCTACCATGCCAAATCCCCATGCGATACGTTTATATCTGTTGTAGCGGCGGCGGTGGCGGCAACGGCGACGACGACGACGACGACGACGGCGGCGGCGGCGGCGGCGTGCCAGCCGGTTCGCCAAGGCCGGTATATCCTCTTACGACCCTTCAAACTTCCTCAAGTAGGTACGTCTAAGTTTGCGCGGACGGTATCCCATTGGGCCGAGATATCATCCGTTATTAGGGCGTTAATCCGAAATATGCCGGCGCGCCGACACGATTGCAAATTACCTCTAAGGCTGCGCTCAACGCGACGAGGATCGCGATCATCTCGAATGTAGGTCGGAACCGTTCGATCCCGTCGCGCAATTAGGTACGCTAAAATTTAATGGGTTATCGATCGTTGGACTTTTACTTCTTCGGACCGAATGCCAGGGATAATCGGTAATTCGCGGTGTCGTTAGCGATCAAGGAGGACTGGTTCGCGCAATAACGAGTATTATACAGCTGGTATGGATATTATGCAAATATGCAGTTACAAACGCATTTTAACGTAGAGAAACATTCCTGGGATAAATCTCGCCTGCTTTCCCGTAACACCGACTACAATGATAATATTAAGGGCACAAATCTAATAGAATGAGTCCACGCGGCATACTATATCAACGTACCCATGGCGCTGAACACGCCGAGAGAGCGTGATACATGGCCGTGCGAATCGAGTCTCGGATTATCTCAGGCAGTTTCTATCGCTAATGCACACGGGTGGCCGAAGAACCTGGATCCTGGAGACCGAGCCGGCGCGATAGAGCGTAATTAGAACGATCGTGACGCGATGCGAAATGCGTGACAAAGAGCCAAGGAAGCTTTAATCATTCGCGTATATATACGATGGGAGACACGACACCATACGCGATCGCATCCGCTGATACGAGCGAGTCACATCCAGCTCGGCGTTTCCCATCTTCTTTTGTTCGCGTAACATTTCTTATCGCCAGTAATAATTTTTAAATCGAATCCAATCTCGCGATTATCAAATATCTACACAGTTCTGGAAATTAAGCGTTAAATATTTCACAGAGATATCCTTCGGGGCCTCTCGGAGTCCCTGGATTTTTCAACGTACGTTTTCTATCCGACTTTTCATCTCTGATCTAGCCGCGGGATGGCACACCGGGCACACGGCACGCCACTTGGACGAACGATTCACATGCGAGCGTATATCGTCTTCTTCCACGACGAAGTCCACGAAACGGTGGCTCGACGAGCCGTGACGGAGGCTTCCGGTCGCACGGCCTACGCACGCATCGCATCGCGCCAACATAGACGTTCAAGGGAAGATAAAGAGTAGACCGCGAGGAGGTCGCTCGGCGAGTAGGGGAATAAGCGCGGGACACACAATGAGAGGGAAACCGGAGCGGAGAGTCGGTCGCGGTCGAGCGTGACCTGTGGAATTATTCGTATCGAGTCTCCTCGGTCTGATTATAAATAAGAAAAAGAGATACAAGATACAAAGTACATATATATACCACATCGATTACCCTCTCAATTGCTGCTTGCCTGATTTTAACTTCGGCCCTATCAAGATATTTCCCATGCTTCTTCTCTCATAATGAACCAAAATTTCAGTGTAATAATAATAATTAAAAGAATGAAAAGAGAAAGAGAGAGGGGGAGAGACGGAAGGGGAGACCTCGAAAAGAGGACATAGTCAAAGTTTCTTAAACTTCCTAATAGCGGAAAATGGTGGCGACCGACAGTATTAGCTTACCAAAGCCAAGTATTAGGTAAACGTGCAAGGGCCGCAGGTGATAGTAACTCGCTCCATCTCATTCTCGTATACCGGCCTCGATTAACGTACCTGACTCATGATTAACATGCACCGTCACGGTTTCCGCGCTTTGCGTAAGAAAGCGTTTTACTCTTCACGATTATAGGGCGATTATTTCTTAACGCATTGTCTAGCCTGATGATTGTTCATATCAAGTCAACATTATTTGAAAAGTACATTTGATTAAATTGAATGGCTTCTTGAAACAGACATTTCTAAGTATTCATTTCTTTAGATCGTTATATTGATTAGCAATGTTTGAAATGAAATTTCGTCGCATATGCATATAATTGACGACGGTAACGCGATGACGCGGTAATCTGTCGATTTCCTGGTAAGGTTCACCGGGGTATCGTTAACCAAGTTTGCCTTCTCGTTCAGCAGCCCTATCTATTGGATAATTTATGATTTCCGACGTCTGGGTGTCGACGATAGTACGATGCATAATTGATACGACTTTGACTACGACATTGGGACATATCTCGAGAAACAATTCGCTTAAGATATCGAATACCTATTTGAAAATTTAAGGGACGATTAGCGATGCTATGTGACAGAATATTATCGCATTACACATAAATCAATTATCGAAAATTTATAAGTTTTATTTCATATATCATAAGTCAAATATATCTGATGTATAAAATTAACACTGTTATTTGCAAATTTTTTGACTTTTATGTGTGGAAAAGTATTTCTCTTGAAAATTATCGCAAACTATGCAATCAAAAAATATATTCTAAAGTTTTTACTTCTCTAATTCTCACGAAGAATTATTGTCCAGGTTTTCATCGCGTGATTTATTTAATTTATATTTACGATTTTCCTAAATGTATAAAGCTTTTACTCATCGCGGCTTCAATTTGTGAACCGGAAGATAAAACTTGACGATAGGGCGACGTAAGCTTAACGGTTTTCATGTGCATCACCGTGTCCATTGCACACGACGTCCGACATCGGTGTTACCGGAGTGGCGGTTGGCAGGTGCCCTAACGACCGTTTATCGTTTGATCTAACCGTGACCATGATGTAAGAATATCAGATACATGCAGGTATAACAACTCGGCAGAGAGCATTGCTTTAAAATTCAGGCGGTGCCGGAAGTTACATCATACATCGATTTAAAATTCTACATTAATGTTGCGTTGGATTACTCCCAATCCTCGGATTTTCATTTCATTTATGTTTCAATACTGTTTAAATCACTTTTCGTCATTATGCGCGTAGTATTCTCATAATAATGTTATATTGTTGTATAAATCTAAAATATAAAACGAAAATTTCCCTGTAACGCATACGAGAAGCTGTAAACAAAAATAGCAACTGTTTAATAATAAACTGAAGTACGGTGCACACGTTATTCGGTTATTATTTCAACAATATATCGCTATGTGATAGAAATACGGACTTTTATAATTATTGTTTTCAGGGCGTATATTATGAATCATAACTGTATGTCATAAAACAAAGGGAAATCTTCAGAGATCGTATTAGGTATCCAACAGTGCGTGTATAAAATAACGTGTCTATCCGAGGGTTAAAACGAACATCGCACATTTCTACCGTGACGTACAAAGCGATGCACCCCGTGCACATTTCGCGCCTCGCTGAGTCATAATGAATACCGGGCAACTGATCCATCACATCAACGCTATTCATATACTATTACGTCTTCCCTTATCTCACGTCCTTGACACACCTCCAACTGTCGCGTGACCGCAAAAAGAACGGGTTTTGCAAGGAAATACAACAATTCGCGTACACATAATACAACAAATCGTTATTGAAATTGTGAGAATAATAGAATGTTTATTCGAGTGTCGGGCGATGGAAATAATATCCATTGTTATATTTGAATCAATAAACAGGGTGTCTGGTAATTATTGGACCATCTCTCGTGGGAAAATATTATATAATAGAGAGGTTAAACTATAAATAGAAGAGTCCTTTACGGTTTTATAAGTTTCTCAATAAATAATAAAAAACAATTAATTAATACAAATTCGCGAATCAGCATGCGTTTACGCGATTCGGCGAGAAGAGATGACAACTCAGCGATTACCGTTGCTAAACGCGCGGAAGTCCAGCGTCACGTATCTTTCGTGCATAGCTAAGTGGTGTGAAAGTAAATATTACTTGAATTTAAAAGTTCGGCTAAAAATTTCTACTTAGCTCTATAACTATATGTATACTATTACAGTAAAAATATCAAAAAATGCATTATAAATTTGTAAGGTATTTAGAGAAGATTCTTAATAATTGTGTGTAAAATGTCGTTGGATCGTTTATCAATGATTCCGCCACTGCATTTAGGATGCCAAAGGAAAGTATTGTTCGATTGTTTGGTCGAAACGAAATTTTGAGATGACGTGCCTCCGATCGAACGGACGATTGCCGAGTAGGGGAGTTCGACGCTCGAATTTACAGGAACGACGCGACGCGTCGCGTCGCGACGCCGGCCTCGTATCACGGGCGCTCGTAAAAGTCGACTATTTCGGCCGTTTGATATCGTATTGAGAAGTCGTTGTCTGTACTTTCCCCATCGATACCGCCGATGGCAAGTGGATCGCAAATGTCTCGCGCGAGGAGAGACAATCACACAAAATTGTATTACGACGCATCGCGGATTTCTCGAGAAAGTATTTTATTGCAATATAAAGGCATATTATGCATCAACATTTTATATATAAGGATTTTATATTCGTAAATAATTCTCCGAGATATGCGCAAACCGTCGGTTAACACGTTTGCGAGCTATCGATTCGCCTAATGACTCAAACAGTTAAAGCGATCGGTCGCGACGTCGTTAGTTCTCTTCGGGAAATGAAACGGATGATAGGCAGGATGGTAATCTACAATAAGGGCGTGGAACTGAAGAAAATAATTACGAAAGTTGAAGAACATTTATGAACTTAAGTGCACGGCAAGTAGTTGAATGTCGTTAGCATAGCTAACAAGTACTCGGGGTAATCGATGCTGCGAGCTCTTAAGCGCGAAGTAGTGACTTCGCGGTTTCTCAAAGATGCATGAGCCGAGTTTCATGACATACTCGCGCGTACAGTGCGTGAAAAGATTTTCGATAAGCGACGCCGGTACGTCAGGCTTCAATGTCTCGCACGCAATGCACGTTGCTCGTGTACAGTGCGAATGTATGCGGGTTAAAGGGACGAAGGAAATGCCATGCTCTGTCGATGCCGATGCAAAAAAGAAGAATATATATAATTTACTTCTAACATCGTTGATGATTGATATAAAAATAATTTTTTTAAATACTTAACGATGGGTCGGTAATAAGTTACTAAATAAATCATCTGTAACTTGACCTTTTTCATTTCATTCTGCTTAATAATAATTTTACCTTAATTGCTCAATTTGAGTTGTTAAAGTTACAACTTGATACATGACTTATCTCTTCTTGACAAAGTACTACTTATTTCTTATAATTCATATATTTAGGAATTATGTTCAAGTTATCGTTAAGGCAGATATGTGATCGATCGATCTTAATGTTACGATCCGGATTACCACGGACGTATATTCGCGTCGTCACTTTAGGACATGTCGTAAAAGACACACGACGATCAAAGATGTGGTAATGGCATAAAGTATAGCAGCAGGAGGTAAGACGCGCGTGTAGCATATAGAGACACGGAAGCTGAGAAGCTTCGTTCTACGGATCAACTTTAATATCTCCGACGATATCTTCGTCCTTATCCGTCTCTCTTAGCCCGGTTGGCTCAATCTTCTTCTCTCGCATGGTGATCAGGTACGCTAGCATCGTCGAAACTTTTCCAATCGGGGCGAAAGTTTGTTCCGGTAATTAAAGCCGCATGAATACTCGATGGGGTTACCTATGTCGGTTACTTCCACCACTCCTGCTTACTTTTGAGATCCACCAGAGCGAAGAATAGTTAAAGACGAATCGTCAATTTCGTTCGTGTCCCGCTCATGACCATCTTTGTCGTCGAGAAAAGGATGGGAAGAGAGAGATCTCCGTTTCCGGCTCCGCTACGCTCGACAGGCTGGAGATCCGGCTTTTGTCACCGTCGAGGCGTCGACTATTTTATGAATCAGTAATGAGGAGTATAATTCGATGTAAATCCGCGCCACGTGTCGCTCGCTATAACAACGCCATTTACAATTTGTTTGCTAATAGCTAAATAATGTAGTTTATTTGTCATTAATATCACAATGCTAATTGAATAAAACTGAATTTATCTGTAATTGATAGAGGTTAAATTGAAAATTGATTCAGTATTTTATTAACGGAAGAGACCCCGACCCCGGGAAAAACTAATCGAAATTTTGTAAACTGAATCCATATGCGGTAATTGGATCGTGTTGTATTTCTAGTGAATAATATTCACTAGGGATACATGATAATATACTATGAAATTAATAATATTAATAGTCAGATTTGTGTATGTGTGAAAGGACGAATAAATTGCAAAGGCTCAAACGAGTCGTGTGTCCGTATCGGCAGCATCGCGATCTTATCGTACTCCAAATTCGTTCTTGCTCGTTGCTCCTTCACGATTACTTTCTCACGAATGGGATTCGTTGCGCTTCTTTCTCCCCTTTGCATCCGCGAGTTACCGCTATCGCGGCCCCGGCAAAAGCCACGTAGCTTCTCTCTCTCTCTCTCTCTCCGCTTCCGCGGCGACCGCGGCAGTTAGATTAGGCGAAACTGCTTAAACTGCTCCCTAGACATCCCTTCATTAGATTCCGCGCGGCCGTTACTGTACCACGTGCTACGAGAACCGAAACTCGCCGTTTTGCTCGCTCCTGGTCGTCGTGTGCCGCTCGGTTGCATTCCGAATCTTCGATCGGTCGTCCTCTCTCGCGTCACGCTCTTCGCTTCCCCGACTTCGCCGCGGCCCGGTCGTCCCGAAGGATACGTCCGAGGATGTACGAGCAATTTGGACGCGTGCGCTCTATTTGGCCCGAACCATCGGGAACGAATCGTTAACTCTCAGATTCACGTTATTTCTTTCTTTACGCTGTTACATCGCGAAAGTCACAAAATGTCTGCGACTGCAGAATCGCGAATGTGCTTCCTGCCGATGAATTATACAAACAAGATACATACATTAACAAATTTATTTTGTAAATAATCATTATAAATAATATCATAGAACGACATAGTGCAAAAGAGATCGAAGTAAGCTATATAAATCAGAATTTTGTATTCGCGAGAATACGATCATGCGCCATCTTAATTGTAGATAAATATAACATATCGAAAGTCAAATCGAACTTTTATATTTTTCGGGAATTTAAGAACGCACGGATAAATCTGTGAAATTTATTTTCGCATGTAGCACGAATGTCAACGAACATGTAGTGAAAATGTACGCATTGACACATTTCTATATTCACTGTGGATTGTGTATTGAGAAATTAATGGGCGCAATGTGACTTTATTTGCATATCTCTTGGTAACATTTATCATCGCGAATGACAAATATTACTATGTGTGTGTGCGTAATTAATAACTGATATAAAATTATAACATTTCAAAAACATCCTGACCTACAAACGAGACAAGATTACAGAGTGATGACACAGCTCTGGCACAATGATTTTAATCCCTCACATTTAAGTGAGCAAGAGGAGGATGAGTACCGCGCTGTCATGAATTTTCAAAAATTTTATTATAAGATAGTAAGAGATATTTAATTGTATGCACACATTAGATTCGATTTAAAACGTAAATGCATTTCGTTTTTTCTCGCTTTTGTATTTTCAAAGGCATACACGCGTTCAGCTGCTTTGTCCTTTTAGACCATAATGCACCAACTGTTATGTTATTAGCGCGTAATTTCTATCAGCAGGAATTATGAAAACGCTCTCCTCGCGCATTATCTTCATTTTCATTCACAACATTATCTCCATATTTTCGAAACTTTCGAGTCGATCCAATTCGCTATAGTCAACTACGGGGCGTTAAACACTCCATTACTGCGCTTTTTATATACAATGGATTATGTTTGCTTTTATCGGTAAACTACAATTTTTCTGCCGAATAATTCTACATTATGAAGTCGGGCCGGCATATATCGAGGCAATTTTCCCCAAATGAGGTAATTTTCTGTTCCGCGGTGACCGAAATATTAATATGACATATAAAGCAAATGTCGAGGTGCATTTGCAGTTCCATCGACTATTCTAGCAATTAATATAATTTGATACATAATGCATACGTTCTCGCTTACTTTACGCTACTGTCAAACTTTTCGTCAACGTTTTCAATCTGCATGTTCATTTACGTTTCTCTTAATTAACATACAATTATCCTTTTGTTTACGTTCACGAAACTCTAAAGTTATTTAGTTTTCAACACTAATAATGACTGCTCATATAGGTACATACATAGGTGTGTATTAAAATAAAGAAAATATTTTTTACTATTCTTTGTTTAAATAAAATCGTAACCGTAATAAACCGTAACGAACATACTTACGGTTTTACAAAATTGATATTACTTCAAGAGATTACAGCATAATAAAGTGATATAACAAATTAAATCTCTCATTCGCCTTTTACATCGCGCAATTTTAATCGCCTGTGTGAATAATCATCCGTGCTAATGACATATAACTCCATGAAATATGTAATATCGGAGATACTATACGTATATTAGCGATCGGGGATACGTTACGCATAATATTTATAATATCGTTGAAGATTTATAATATCTGCGTGTAAAAAAGAAAACGGGCAATTTGTTGTTAATGTGTTAAGTAGCTAGAACTGCTCGGTTATGGTCTGTAGATTACATCGACGTTAAAAATCCTTTCCCACCGAAAGTTTCGAATGCTTTTCGAGCACTTACCGCGATCGAGACTCTCTTCGACATCAACCGTGCCGATCCGCGGCGATCGACTCGCAGAGCGAAACGAGCGCGTCCATGTTCCGCCGTAACTACGAATCGATTCTCGTTTTTCCTGGCTTCTCGACCGGAACGAAATCGGCTCGCCATCGTGCCGTAAACGCCCCATTGCATCCAGCTGAGAAGGAACCGCAAAGAGTACGACATCTCGCCGTCCTAACATCCGTCCGGAAAAATCGGCGACAGTGGCGTAACTATAGGTCTGCATGGCCGCAAGGCACCGAGCTTCTTAAAAGCACAGTTTTTTTCTTCCTCTGTATCCTCTTCTCATAATTTGCTAAAATCTATATTACGACTAAAATTACAGACCTAATTAATGCCGATCTGACGTATCGATATAGTCGAGTAATTTTACGATAAGAATTTTTTTTCAATCTAACTGGCTATCTTTATTAATTACAATCGTCACGACGTTTCGACCATTGATTTTGGTCATTATAATCGTCACGACACTTTTTTTTTACGTCCTCAAAGATCTTGAATTCTAGGCGTTGCGACTCTTTTCTCCTTCGCTCTCATCTGAGTACGCCGTTGATCGTCGGATCTGCCGAGCTCTGGCGATGCGGAAAAAGTTCACGGCTCGTTTTGTCTGTGGTAGTTAGCTGTCCTCCGTGGCCGATGAGCAATCTTGCGGCCACGCATGGTTACGACAATATTTCTAGCTGCGGGACAATTGGCGTTCTTGTGGTACATGTAATAAGCATAACGAAACTTGTGTGGCGGACAATCATTGAACGAACATGTGCTTGATGTATGAACATGATTACGTGTGTGGTTTCGAAAATGTAAAGTTAGCTGTATATATGTATTTTTCGCGTATAATTTTTGCATAGAATATTTCGTGCGTAATCTTGTCACTGAATGTCGCGAGCTTGAGATGTTTTTTTATTGTCAATCTTGTCGCCTTATATATCACATGGTTGAAATATCCTTTTTAAAAATAGATGCTCGAAGGACACTTTGGGTTAAGTGATCCCATAAAAAGGTTTATGTCCCAATATTTCATCGAAGATGCTGTGAAAACAGCCTGACAGGTAAAATGCGCAACGGCATTTTGATATCTGTTCGAGAAATTGTTAACTTTCAAGTAGGCAGAATAGAAAGGTAATATAACAATAAAAATAATTGGTGGAGTCAGCAATGCGTTGAATATTGATTGGGCGCGAATATATTGAGACGGCGTACGGCGCATCGAAGACGAAAATAGTTAAGTAACATATTTTTGTTACATTACCGTTGCATTTTTAACGAACTTAATGCCCGTACAATTTTGTACTGCGTAAAATCTTATTCAGGTTGAGGAATATTACGCGACACTTGGTCCGCGGTTGGTTTGCTTTATTTCGAGCCGCGCAGTGCAATGTGCACTCAGGGTGGTTTAGTAGATGCAAATTTCTTGCGACGGTAGTTTTCGGTCAGCGACACAACGTTACCTAGCCTCTATACCTAAATCCGGCGTGCCGAGAACCTATCTAACTAGCTCATCAATTTCAGATACCCTCGGTCCAATGTGGCGTGCGCTAATTGCATTTGCTTCTGTGCCGATACCCGTGCCAGTCTCCATCAGATTATTGTAATTATTGTTATTACGAATATCCCTCACGCGTAATTTACGGCGAAATAGTTTGAATTACGGAGGCCCACATCAATTATGTGTTACCGCGTCGCGGCGGCAACGCTCATTGGAAATTGAAAATTTTTAGCGCAATGCAACGTCGACGTTATTTCGACATTAAATTATGTACGTCGATGTGCCGTCCGCGCGGCGGTATAGTTTATGCCCGTGCGGTCGAAACATTTCGATTAAATGATGCGGCACTTAATCGCCACGGCTATTTTTCATTCTTTAATGCTCATCTTTAAATATAAACATATAGCTTAGCGTAATGCATAGCTTTCATATGTGTTTGATATATAAATATTCCAGACCTATATTTGCCTCTTAATTTAACCATCGACTTCTTTTTTCTTTAGCCAAAATTTAACGGAATATTTGTTATTTGTAAAATTTCCTCAATTTTTAATGTTAAAACTTCAGTAATTCAATTCAATTTAAATTAAATTTTTTCATTAAATTCAAATTAAGTGAAATCATGTTATTTCTGAAAGCAAGTATTTCCATAATTAAATATTCCATAAAATAATCACCGAGGAAAAATGGAATTCAAACCATTTTAAAAAACTGAGGTTAAAAGAAATGACGTTTCGTAAATGTATGGTATGCATGCGCAGAACTTTTTCGCATTGTCGTTGTGTATTTATAAAACTAATTTTCTTTTCGTTTATACGCGAAGCCCGAAACTCTCTTAAAGCGAGAGCACGTGTCGCGGGTGAAAATGCACAACAGAGAGCTCGTTTTCGCGTCGCAATCATTTTGCAATTTGTTTGAGGCGCACGGAGTCGGAATGTTTCCTTAATTGTCAGGTACACGGTATCCCCCGACGTAATGTCTCACGTGGCAAGCCACCTGCGCGAATTTGCAGGGCCGTAAACCATCTAGCTACTATCGTCTTTGAGATGCTTTGAACCAATCTCACGGTAAGAGTATTGAATTTGCATGTTATTTGGTAGCGCGCAGTTCTGCAGTCCTTGTGAGTCACACAACCGAGAGACTTCCGTCCTTCCTGCCTGTTGAAACGGCTTTTCGGACCGGATATCCAGGGCCCGCAGGATACCAGGGGGTATACTCGCTACAATCCGACTTCTCGCTGTTCACCGACGCTGTCGCGGATGCGTTCGTCCCGCGCTCCACTCCATTCGTAAATCTCGCGCGTTCGACTCGCCTCTGTCCTACTCGCTTCGTTTGTGCCATTAACGAAACAACGAGAAGCATCGCGGTTCCGCTATATTTCCCTCGACGGCGATAGTCGTTGTGATTTAGTGTTTCTACATCTTGTGTAGAGTAACGAGAGAGAGAGAGAGAGAGAGAGAGAGGGGAAGAGACGGAGAGGGAAGCAAATGCCGCTAGACGTGTCGTTCGCTCGTTTACTTTATTTCGACGACGGACGCGTACACTCTCGCCGCGTTCAAACTCGTGAAAAGGGTAAATCTAAATCGCGGCTACCGGGATACATTCCCCGACCGGGGTAAATTGTGCTGCGCGCGAATTCCGAGCGGTTTCTAAGTGCAGCGGCAATGTTACATACAATCTAAGCCGACGATGCATTGCGTGCTCCAGTACTTTGCACCGCGCCATCGAAAGAGGTATGGCGATGCCGTTATTCGCCGAACAATAACGCAATGTAACCTTCCTCCCTCCCTACCGCCCTCTCTCTCTCTCTCTCTCTCTCTCTCTCTCTCTCTAATTGTTCACATTTTCGTAGGTCCACGAACGCTTTTTTCCGATTTAAATATAGAAAAAACTTTACTATTTTCAGACAATTTCAAATGTTAAAACACGTTTTCTGTAATTTCATAGCAATATTACACTATAATAAATCATCTTTTTTTAGTAAAACTGAATAAAAATACACCTCGATACACATAATCGATCTCGTTTTATGCACCTCGCATTTTCTCCTTTGCTTCAATATTTTTTATTTGACGTCAAAATATATTCAGAATAACTTTTTTTTTTTATTAAGCACTGTGTTTGTTCTTTTACACATTTATTACTTTTCATGATGCAGAATAATCTTTAAAGGTAGAATTTTTTTTTTCGTATATAAACTGTACTTTGTTAAGGGACAAGCTGCTAAAGGCAAGTGAAATCTTAAAACGGTACTTTTTCACGTCTGTTTGAATTCAATCTTTGACTACTTCTAAACTATTCAAGGGATGTGTCAATAATCGCCGTATTGATAACACGCGTGTTCTATCAAATCAAAAGTTAAAAATACATCCTAATCCACCCCGTATATATGTATATATATATGTATACATATCTCCATCTATTCTGATTTATAAAACTCTAAGACACGACATTCCGGTTGATAATCCTCTTTGTTCGGATTTCTTCTCTCGCTCGTTGACGTTATTCTATATGACCGAGCTTAACACATATTACGAAAGACTTATTCCGACTTTTGAAGTCCCCTAAATCGGCTTTAGGAGAGAACTCGCTCCGTCTCTCGGGTGTTCAATTATCGTCCAACGAATTCCAAGTTGCAGCTCGGTAGTGAAATTTTTAATAAATGTCACCTGTGAAACGGTATGAATAAGGAAACCCGTGAAATCTTCGTCCGTAAACCGGTATAAAACCGTCCAAGGTTTACCAAGCGCACCCATACGTGGAACGCGCGCGCGTCGACAAACCGGTTTCCCCGTACGATCGCCTATGGCTCTACGGATGTGTGACAGGAGTCAACGTCTCCGGGATGTCCCCTGCGCCGTAATCTTCACCGTCGCACAAGAGCAGCGCGGCTTCTCGCTACAGTGAATCTTCGGAAGGAGTGGCTATATGCAATAAAGAAAGCGCGCGGCACGCCCAATTCGCCTTTTATACACGAGGGCTTCCTTAATGCCCTCCCGGAGTTCTTCATCGCGAGAAATACGCGTCGCGTATAAGCGGCCGGATTACCAGCGAGACCCGGAGAGCTTCGCGTTTTGAATAGGCAAATAGGTTTACTAAATTCCGCGGGATTAAGCGGACACGAGTAAATGAAGCGAGAAGCTAAGTAAGGAAGCTACGTACACACGATTGTGTATGCTGCTAGATACGCGACCGCTGAATCCGCTTCATTAATTTACGCTACATAACAATTAAACTTGCATAACTTTGTGGTATGTAAATTGCGCGTGTATGTAACACAATTTTCGTCCAATTAATTGCCAGTAAACAGACAGATTTCTCTCGTGCGTTAACGGCCAATGTTGTTATCAATGATAAGAAATTTACAACGCTCGATACCAATCGAATAATATTGAGTTCTCTTCAAGAGTATATTGACTTAGATGGGACGTTATTTTATTCTCGAATAAAATGTTTCGGCCGGTGCAAAAGGGATTCCGTTTCCTTCGATCGAACAGAGAGTGACGGGACTTCCTATAAGGGATGTCAATTTACACCTATCTTCATAAATTTTTATCATCTCGGGCGCGCGATTCCGCGTGGTCGTCGTGACGTAAAAGCAACGGCGTCTAAAAACGTAAAAAGAGATAGCTGATCTACGTAGCGCGCAATCGTCGAAAACTTTATCATGATTCTCGACAAAGGTAGCAATGCGAAGGCAGGGAGATCAAAGAAATGATATCTAGCTCGCTCACGCTTTTTTTACATATACTTGGCAGTGGCGTAGTAGGATGCACTATCATCTGCAATGCGCCTTATTCGTACATATACGCGAAATGCTCGTTCCATTAACGTCACGACGGTGTACAAAGAGAGTCTCGAACACGTGACAATACGCGATGCTCACTTTTCCGCGCGATACAAAATATTTTGACACGGTGTCGGGTATAAAGTGTTATTCGACGCGTTCCATTTCCGCCAAAACTTTTACGCCGAGAATACACGCGTCTCCATTAAAGTTATAAATGATTGAGTAAAACACATTAGCTTATTGCGTGCTATCCTTCCTAGATTAAAATAATCGAATAATGCAACGAAACGTTTCCGATTTCTTCCGTCGGAGTGAACTGGGAATCGGGAATTTATTTGGAGCACGTGAAAAGTGAGGTCGTCGATGAATAAGATATGATATTAGGGAGAATTACTGTATTTTTATTATTACGCCACGATTTTTTTATATTTATGCACATTGTAAAATTGTGCCATTCCTATAGATTTACGTTTCAACTTAGTTCCCCTCGATTACGTCTTTTTATTATGTCCACGTCGCTTCTCTATCAACCTCTCTCACGATATATCATCCTTTGTCAAGCTGTCATCCATGTATTGCTTTCTATGAGGACCCACCGTCTCGCCAATACTCCAATTCAATATCGTTACGTTCTCGCCAACTTGACAATTTCTCTGTCCTACATTTTTCAATTATTCGGTACACTCGCGAAATAGAGATATACACTTAATTCGCTGAAATCACAATTCCGCGCTCGGTACAATGGAGGCCCGCGAGACAAGAAGATTTACCGGCAACATTCAACATGTGAGTTATGTCATTAATTAAATCTACATTTGAAAATGCAATAGGAGATCGCATATCTCGCTCTCTTTGCATGCCCTAAAAATGGGCTATTCATCGCTCGCGAGTCAGAAATTGCCCAGTTTATCGGACGTTTTTCCCCCCCGGCGCAATTCTTTCTATTTTCGAGTTCCTTCGTAACGTGTCTCACGAAGGTTTTCGAGGAGCGCTCATGGTTTTTACATATACATACATCTCTAAGATGCCGTACATATAGAACGAATTCACTTACCGACGCACCATATTCTCCTCCTATTTCCTTACTCTCGATCGAGATGTGCCGAACAGGATTTGATATTTTTCCGAAAAGGATTTTTTTGTCATTCATAATACATACATGTTACGTACATGGGATTGAACAGCCAGGCATAAATATGTATTCGCTTAAGTCACTTTAGCAAAAAAATCCGAGCATATACTAAAACTCCATCAAAGATGAAAGAACGTTACTATCTCTTCGTTGAAACGCGGAAGGAAGAGAAAGAAAAAGGAAAAGAAAGAAAAAAAAAGAAAGCTAACCGTAAGTCGCGCAAGTTCTTTGGCACTTGGACATTTTGGAATAGGTCGCGCTTTAATCCTTCAGGAGAATTAAATCTGGAATTTTAAGAATTCACGCGAATTCCGGCTCAGTAATCCCGGCAACTGCAGGTCGCTTCTCTATCCACCGCTGTCCTCTTCGTTCCCCTCCGGTGTGTTCCCCCTCTCCATCCCTGCAGGCCCACGATGATGCGGCAGTCCAGGCGCATCCTGGACAGGAAATTAAAAAGGACCACCCGCGGATGTTGGTTGCAATCTCACGAAATTCCGAGGCGAAAGCGATGATGCGAGACGAGACTCACACTTTGCGGTGCTGCAGCGTGCTGCAGCTGCATCGAGAGAAGCTTCATCTCTCTCTCTCGTATATCGATATATCGATTCGAATATGTTGGATGAGAGTGGTTATTGCCGAGGGAAGTTTTGCTTTTCTTTACGTCGCGCGAGCACACACGTCTCATTTTTCTTTTTCTCGCGATGTGTTCAAGATGTGATTGGCTGTTTAACAGTACATCCTGTGATTCTATACCTTTTCGTTTTATTATCCGTACCCGTTATCCGTGTTTCCACATTTGTACGAATAAATAGCATTTTCGCTTTTTTGTCGTAGCGTTGTCTAAACTGAGAGAAATTATACCGGTTTTACTTCCTGTCTCGAGCCTTCCTGAGTCTCTGTAACTCATATATAAGTACAAAGCCATCAATTTATGGATCTGCAGGTGCATCTGTCTTTTATCTATTACATATCTCTATATCTCTTTTTTTTTCTTTTGACCGCGCTTCCTCGCGGGCATTATAAAGAGATATACGCGCGCAAACGTATATAACGTTATTATAGAATTTTCTGTTTTATAAGAATGGGGGAAGAAATTAAGAAATGCTGAGAGGAAGGAGCTCGATGATGCGGAAGATCCGTCGTTAACGAACCAGAGGGTACTAATTAAGGAACGTTGAACCTTCAATCGAAAGCTTCCGTGATTTTCAATATAAAAAGAATAACGTATATGAACAATATGTACGTTTATTGTTAAGGATTTATTATAAATCATTCGTAATGCAAAATCTTGTCATAATGTATTAATACATTCTTACACACTGCTTTAACGCTGCGCGTTAATCGTCTTCGTTGTTTTACCACTCGGTTCGCGCGCGAATATCGAGTGCAGGCGCGTTAATGCGCGGTTTTGCGAATCGTTGGGCACATACTTACGATTCTTTTTCGCCGCGGACCCAGCAGAGCACACAACAGACGTTCTCTTCTTCCCCTTTTACGGCCACCGATCGCTGCATCTGCCGTGCAGATATCGCCGAGATGGGGCGGGACCCGGCTGTTATTTCCAAGTCTTTTTGCGTAGGCGCTTTGCACGGTACCTATACCATTATCCCTATGTCTTTGTCCGACCGGTTTTCGCAACAGCCTTCCGTCCTTGTTCCCCGAGCATCTCTTGCAAAAAGATGCTCGCACACATGTCCCCTTATGATCATCTCCGGATTTCGCTTGCCGAATCGGCAGACAAATTCAGCCAGTATACGCATAAAACGCGCGAATATACCGTTTGGTTTATCGAGTTTATACTTCGAATTTTTTAAAAATATAGTAGTATCTTATATATTTTTGAAAAGAGAAATCGAAGAAATGAGAAAGCGATAAGAGCTGGTCCCTCAGAGGTTACCCGATGATTAGCTCGGTCGATCAAGCTATCTGTAGTTTATTCTCTATATAAAAATTTACTAACACCGGAAAGAAAAATGTTTCATCATCTATAATCGCGAAAGAATATCTACAGGCCCGCGGGGCGAGGAAGCCGTTTGTTCAAGCCCGCGAATTTTCCGAGGCACGAACGGTCGCGAGAAAAGTTGCGCGTCAGAAGAAATAAATTCACTTTTCCAATAATATCGACGTCCTCGAGCACGAATCGCGTAATTCAACGCTCGCCGCTGCATCGACGTTAGTTCATTAACTTGTTACGTAGTTGCATGGCGGACGTTCGATATCCGCGTTATCGATTTTCAGTCGACTTCGATGGCCGAACGACGCGACGTGGAGTATCTTCGCGGATACAAGCTAATACTCTTCCGTCCAATACCTTCTCTCTCCCTCACTCACTCCTTTTTCCTCTTTCTCCCTCTTTCTCGGGCTGAAAGACGCATATATGCTCTTTTCCAACGATCTCATCGATCGTGCGACCTACTCATCGCGCGCGCACACGTGTCGCAGGTGCCGTTTTACAGGTGCCCGTGTCCGTATCTAGGCGTCCAACTAGGCGACTCGTGAATTTATCACGACGTTTTCTTCCGTGGTTTTCTCTATATGCTGACGGTAATACGACACCGTGCGCATCGCGAGTAAAACCGTGGGATGTCATCAAATAACTCAATTATTATCGAGCAAACTTATTATACTGACTTTTGTGAGCCATAATTTTTTTACTCTTTTGTCCTAGTTTTCTAATAAAAGTTATGTTTCTCATTCCACGTAATATCTTTTTTTCATAAAAAATTTAATTGGTTAAATTTTTGTCTGAAAAACAAGTGATTTATATAGATCCTATTATTTATAATAATTCTCATAATTATTTACGCTTTGATGAAATCTCGTAGTTTTTTTCGGAAATGACTTTCTCTGATAATATATGCAGACTATATACTCTAAAGATATCACAATTTCTTTTAACTTTGGGTATTCTTATTCAAGTCGATCAATCTCTTTATAACCTACAGAAGATTTATTACGCGCCGCTCTTATCGCGATTTTTCACGTCCCATCACTAAACATCCAGATAACTAAATGCCGACCAAGTTTTCGCGAAGGCAAAGATCCATTTCAAATTAACTCTCGCTCGGTCTCGGCGTAAACCTTGGTTAATCAGAGAAATTATTCCTTCTACGATGCTCGAGTTGCAAAACTACTCTAAATGAGAGGAGAATGCGAATTGCCCCGCGACACTCCGTGTATACGTCGAGAGATCCCAAGTCTCGTGCTACAAATTTTCGAGGGTGCACGGGGAAGCGGAGCTCACTTGAAATTGTATTCCCGCGAACGTGACGGACCGGAAGAACGACGGCGCGGCGCGCGTGCGACACGAGGAAGCCGAGCGAAGATCAGTTCGGTCCCCCGGGAGTGCCGTCTCTTCGTGACCGACGCGTAGAGACACGGTAAACGGCACGAAAGCGAGGCGTGCCCGTGTTCGTCGCCAACCTTGCCTCGCGTGCCAAGTCGAGTACAACGAGGAGGGCGGAAGTGGCGACGACGATCGTCGTCGTCGTCGTCGTCGTCGTCGTCGTCGAGAATTTTCCTGGTCCCATCGCGACGGCGACGATATTTCAGGGAAGAGCGGACGAACCGGTCGATTTTATGCTCGTCGACGACGGTACCTGGGTCTCTTAACGCGTCGGGGCGCTTCCCATGTCGCGTCGACGATCATTAATATACCCACCAACCGCCTGAGGGTCGTTCTCAGCGGTGTGGCGCGGTAGCGACGTGAAATACTGCGACGCGTTCCGTCCCGACGCTTCGCTGCCGTTTCACGTGCCGTCGCGCCGTCCGGCACGAGTCGTTTTCACGTTAACGCGCCGCTATTTCGTGGCTATCAGCTGGTTCCGTTGCTCGCGCGATTCGCCGCGATAATTACGTCCGAAACCGGCTTCCCGTTGGCGCGAGGAAAGATCGATCGACACGGCGTGGTGCGACGCTATGAATAAAACCGTACGGTAATTCAAAGATGATCGAAAAGTGAGATTCCAAAGTTGGTTATATAGATTCTATTAACTTTTAAATATATCGTGTAGTTCATGAGAGATAGAATTTCACTACGATTATATTATGGCAATAACGTTTCTTAATCAAATTTTACTTATTCGCGAGTGACATAGTTTTATATGTGCAGGTATTAACAATTTATATGTAAAAATATTAGATATTCGTTTAAAAATGTGACATATTTTGCTAAGAGTTTAATAGAAATCTATCAAATTTAAATGATTTGCTTTTTACATAATATATTAGTTTTCATTAATCTTTTATCACTAATAAATATGCTCTCTAAATCTGAATCAGTGAAAAGTCACTATGGAGTGGCTATTTTAGACTGACAGCATCAGTGATTATTTACTAATATCAGTATGCCACTTCAGTGACTTTTTTACTGATTCAGATTTAGAGAGAGAGAGAGAGAGAGAGAGAGAGAGAGAGAGAGAGAGAGAGAGAAAGAGAGAGAGAGAGAGAGAGAGAGAGAGAGAGTGTATATATAATATATATATATATATATATATATATATACACATATATACACACACACATACACACACACATGCATACAATTAATCATCCCGTAGAAGTCCTCGCTGAATAAATTTAATAATTAAACGTTGTCCCAGTTTATAACTTATTAAAAATGTTTATAATTCAATACAGATATTTTTCCAAAATTTGAATTTTAATTTAATTCCAGAAATCTGTAACGATCGAATTAATTTTCACTTTCCACATAAAGTTATCATATCTTTATAATATTGTCATAATATTGTGTTTCTCGTATAATCTGTGTACAATCATTTTATATACGTCACCTAACAAAGTTTGTTATTCATTACTAAATCTGGAATTCCTATTCTGATCACTCATAACTCGAATCATTGATGCGTATAAGCACACGGGTTTCAGAACACCCAGTATGGCCGACGACGTCGTCGTCGGCATCGCGAAACTCGATCGGAGAGCGTATAGGGGAGCACGTAGACGGCGTATCCGCGCGTTGCCGGAGGCGGTAGAATCGTCTGGCATTGTGCTTGCAAATCAAGCAGGCCGAATTTACATGAGATTTATGGCATTCCGTTTGCTCGTGCCCTCGGTCCCTCCTGTCCCTAGCGCGTGCCCCTCTCTGTCTCCGCCGATATCCCCGACGTAATGCACCCGACTCGATCGTTACGTCCGTACGTGTCCCGGTCTAGGATCTACGCCGATCCTACGCGTTTGCTTACGATCGGAATTCCGTGACACCCCGCAACAGCCGAAAAAACTGTATTAATCCCAGTCCCTTTGATGGGAAAATATCCTGCAATTGTTTCAGAGTTGCAAAGTTTAAGTTGTTTAAGCGTATGTCGATAGGGACATTTTGCATCTCCGCCACATCAGTCAGAATTAATATACTCTTCCGGCTATTATTATCTTCCTATTATAATGCCTGCCTACGTATTACTACCTTCCCGTTATAATGCCTATCTGTCTATCATAACGCTCAAGCGCATGTTGAAACTTTAAACATAATCGAGAAGTGCAACCTATTTATATAATAGACTTGCTCATAATAGATTTCTCAATAAAAATCGATCGTGTTGTTAAATTAACACCTTCTCTGACTAATTTTACAACAAGAGCATCCATAAATAAATATGTAGCACGCTATATGTAGCACGCGTTTGTTTTCACTTCATGGTCGCTCATTAAAATTGGTAAGCAATTCTTTCTTTCTTATTATTCTTATCGCTTCTTTCTTGGACCTCGAATTTCAGAGTAACATCAGCTAACGCGAAGAATGTGATTACGTCGTGGAAAATAAGCCGACGTGCGGAGCTTCCGCAGTTCCGCAAAAGCTCTCGCCGCTAGATGCATGCTTTCCTTTCTCCGTTATTTTCGTTGCTATGTACATTTTTAAAAGCTTAAAAAAATATCACGGCGAAGTGACCGAGCAGCCGGTATTCAAGTGATGTTCTTTTCGAGCCGAGATTGCACGGCAATTTGCCGAAATTGAAAGCAACGGCATTACACGCTCGATTACGGCACCTCGCTCGCTGTTAAAGTAAATGACAACGGAAGATAGTGCTATTTGTTCTCACTTCGCGTTGTGTAAAGAGTTCTTCAAGCAGACGCCGTGATGGACCCTCGTTGAAACGTTCCCGTGAGATATTATCATAATTAGCTCGTTTTCAACCGTGAGTATATGCTCATTAGACGTATGCTCTTGCCAATTATCTCAACGGTCTTTGTAATCATCGAGGGTATACGCAACGATGATCAAGTGTCGCGCTACTGTTCTCTGATCGAAATCTTTCCATGAGATCAGCATCGTGGCTCATTGTCTATTATGTACTCGTACTAACTGACCGTAATAATCAGTTGCTACGAATCCCGTAATCATTGAAAATGTACGATTACCTCGTATCGCGACTTTTCAACTCTTTCGGGCAATTTAACGTGGTGTCCAACTTGGCGCGACACCTCGATGTCCTGTTCGCGCTGGATGTCCGATCGGCGAACAAGTTTCTCGTTCAACCGAGCCACCTTCGACCGACCAATTAACGTCGAAGCCGCTGCTAGGTATTTAAGTCCTCGAACCGGACTTCGCGTGACCGGAAGGACAAGTGACCGAGGTCGAATGGCATCGTGCGCCTGCCGACTCCCAGTTTTACGATCGCCGCGGTCGACAAACTCTGCCTCTATGATTATTCTCCTCTCTTCTCGCATCGTTATCATTCATTTATCTAAGAAATTAGCCAGAGATGTATATAGGACACATTAAAAATTTTTTAATTGTAAGTTGTAAATGAGAAAAGAAAATTTATTGTTTTTTTTTTAATTCTCGTTTTTCAAAATTTTAAATTTTGTATTTAGTTAGTCGCAAATCTGATTTTTTTTCGCCGTCAAGCGATAATAAAATGATATACTCTCGATGCTCAAAGATCGTTAAAAATTCAAAGCGGACCTAAGCATACAACCGGAAAGTGTCCCCTGATTTATGAAGAAGACAGAATCTCATTATCTAGTGTTATCACTGGCAACACCGCGAAAGAAGGAGAAGACGACGCGACGGCTCGTTTGGTTCGCGTCTTCTTCTCTCGTGTCTTCATATTATATCTGCACGTTGCGGACGTTGCTACGGGGAGAGAACGTCGTCTTGACGAACGTACGTCGGTGTACGTGACTCTAACGTTGTCGGCTTTATCTCAGGATAAGCCAACGTTCGCACCGTGAGACCGCGTATAAAAAATCATTGCACCGATGTGACGAGCCGGTGCTTCAGTCTTCATCTCTCGAGTTTCTGAGGTCGAGAAAATATAGTATAGGCAGCGCGTTAAAAAAAAAAAAAACATTGCTGCCAACACGAAGAAGTATGGCAGTCTGATTATTGATGGCTACTTAATCTTATAGCTAAATAGAATTGTAAAAATTAAATTATCGAAAATTACAGAATGAAAAAGGTAGAATAATACACGCGTAATTTTTTGTAAAATTTTTATAAAAAATAAGGCATATATATACGCCAGAGTTTCTATTAAAATATGTAACAAGGTTTGATAAAAATAATTCTAAAATTAAACAATATAGAGTGAGATTGAGAGAAAGTTGAATAATAACATTTTGCATTCAATTCTAATTCATGTGTAATGTGACATGAACAATTGCGACCTATTTTTTGCCATAATTTAAAATTTTTCTTTTACGCTAAAATTTATTGCGAATGTTCTAAATTACGCAGAACATAAAAGTGTAATGCCTCACGTTAAAAAACGACCACTTGATGTCCTATTCATGAATCCGAATATGTTGAAATAATTGTGGTATAAAATAATCGTATAATTGTACATATTGTATTGAAAAGTAATAACGTAGAAACGTTTGCTTTTGTCGAAAAGCGTTTGTTTCTGGCTTTTTGTTAAAATATGAATTTGTTCTCGGATATTTGCTAAAATAAATGTTAATATCACACTATATACAAAAAACTAGAAGTCTTTTATAGCAATTAATACGTAACATGGAAAACGTTAATAACGTATTGAAAATATCATCTATATGCTCTACTTAATTCAGATTTGTCAAATATATACTATCGAAATATCTAAAAATAGAAATGTAGTTACTTGCAAAATATAACAGTTACAAATCCGCGTAACATGTAATATTTCTGATTACATATAAATGAATAAAAATACAACGGCATATATAAATACTTCTTTTATTATTAAATAAGATACAGATTTGTATAATTAATGTGTATTGCATTTAAACATAAAATTTAGAGCATGTGTTATTTATGGAAAGAGAGAATTATAACAATCTCTGTGTTGATTCATCAAATATTTGAATTGTAATGCAATTTAATATTTCATAATTCTGCGAAACTATTTACATTCACATTTTCATTATTCAAAGCTTTAACACTTCGAAACACGAGGGATTAAGTAAACGACACAAAAGCCAAAATTATAAGTGCACTTACCGCTGCATATCTCATTCAAGTTCAATGACATTTTATATAAGATCGTCTCGCAAACGTGGCGGATCGATATTAACGGCGACAAAATAATACAAATCTCCCATTAACCAATAACATGGCATTGCCGGTGTAGTTTACACCGTATACAAAGCCATTATAAACATTATTTGGATTGTTTGAGAGTCAACAGGTTATAATGGCATTGTTCGTGCAGGGTATCTTTGCCGCGCGCATATTGGCCTTTATGCCAACTGGGACTGAATTATCAACGCGTAGCCATGCAGAAATTTATACAGTATACGTATAGAAAGCATTATATCACCGAGAGGGAAAGATCGTATGATGAGAACGTTTGCATTATATGTGACAAAAATAATTGCGCTTGAAGAAATCAAATGTGAAATTTATTATGTAACCATAAATTAATCGAAAGGTGTAATTTTTAATTCTTTTTAATCGAAGTCTTGTAAGGAAAGGTCAGTTTTAAATGTCGCGAAGTCGTTTGTGCAAACGGAGCGTAACAGGATATTTAGTGTATTTCCGCAGTTATAAATAACGCGTATTATCAAATGACAGAAAACAATAATAAGCTATTCGAATAATCAACCGTTTAACGAAATAGCGGTATAACACATTTTCTCTGTTTTAAGGAGAGAGAAATAAATTTTTTAGAATTTATCTATAGGGCAAAATTCAATTATCTCATTGCAGTATTCTCTACTCGGTCCTATAAGGAAGTTAAGTCGCGTCGAAATAATTGTGCACGAAAACTGGTATATTCCAAAATTGTATTTTTACCGGCTCGCGCTGCTATTCCACGCGGTGGCTCAATTATCGTAATTTCGCCTTAAAGCGTGGTGTGCACGGGAGCATCTCGTGAATTTGCGCAAATCTATAAAAACGATATGGTGCGCTCGCGGCTAGTTCGGGTGCAGCGGGGTGCAGAAATTGGACGGTGAGGAAGAGGGGGCGGAGAAAGAGTGAAAGAGAAAGAGAAAGAAGAAAGTTTGAATAAGAGAAAATAGAGTTGGGTCCCAGCCAGGCCCGTGGGTATATAGCCGACGATTACGACGTAGATTACGGCCGAGAGGATTCTTAGGTAACTTCCGCCCTAACGTTACCCTACTCGAGCAGAGCAATACTCTCAATCCCGGATTTTCTCGATTACCCAAAGCCGAATTTCATCTCACGGCGTTGTCCGCGCTTGCACGTCATGCGATAGGATCTTCGCAAAGCGATTTCACTCGTGTACATCTTATCCCGTGAAACGAGCGACCGTAATTTCTCAGCGAATATGCAACGCTCGAGAAATCGAGGAGTCGTGGGATCATCCGTCGCTGTGAAAATCTTAGATCTGTCGCGAGGTTTCCCCAGATCTTTTTGCACTTGTCAATTTTTTTGTAAAAACATTTCTCTGTCATCTCACTTCGAGCTTCCTATAAAAAAAAGTACATATTCTGATCTTGACGTATAGATTAAAATAAATTTTTTGTTAATTTTATGAAAACTATTGTTTATTAAAAAAATGTAAGATGATTGTCTAACCGATGACACATTCAATCCTTCAAGCTCTTTTTCCAAGTCAATCGACCTTGCATCAGAAAGTCGATGCCAAGCCCGTTCGGAATTTTTGATCTACTTTACTCGTGTCTCGAGATAGAGTGCATCGCGAGCAATCGTCTTCACATTGGCGAGATTGGCTGCATTTTAAAGTCTCCGCAAGAAGCGACTCGCCCACCGCGTTGGGCCAGCCAGCCAGCCAGCCAGCCAGACAGCATTCGTCTCCGTTTTTCGTATTTTTCCTTCCGTTTCTTTGTCCATGCGGCTTAACGACACCGTTTGCAGGATAAACCCCGGCAAGCTAGTTCGTTTAAGACTAAAAAGCCCCTTCTTCGCGTACTAATTACCGTGAACCGTCCGGCTTGGTCTCTCCCATCCCTTCCCTCGCATCGCTCCCTCCTCTCCGGACAGTAAAATAAGAACACGGACTCCGCCCTTTGTAACGCTCGTTTGGACGAAATTCCGGGCTTTTCCGCGTGCACCGTGAGCATACCTATTTCGTATGACCGCATTACAATGGGCTCAGGAATGAACAACGCGGAAAATAGCGGGAAATTCTGATTGGCCGATGAAAAAAGTAAAATTCAGTGATCACGTTGATTCCGCGAGCTGATTACATTTTCACGAATATTTCAATGGCTAGCATCGAAACGTATCTGGAAACGGATATTCCCGACCTCTCGCGAACAGGATAGTCGGCATTACCGACTCGTCTCTGTGATTTCGAAATAATTTTCGGTCTCGCCCTACGCGAACAATATGTAACAAAGAGAATTGTCCGCCATCCTCGAAGCCTCGAAGTCATTTTGTAATCGGTCTTGTCCTCCGTAAAAGTTTCGGCTAGCGTGTTTGCCGATTCGTAAGAAATGAGCTTACTAAAAGGTATATCCACGACTGTCCCGCAATCCTTATGCGAACTGCGAACGGCGAAAGGAAATCTCGCGAAATGCACCGGCACACGGTGCTCGATTCGCTGGTGCCGTATTCGCCTCGCGATTGCGCTCGGTATCGCTAAAGCGATTACGCTTACGCTTAATAAAACAACAGTCGGATGCATTTAACGAGAGACGCTCTGCTACTGGCGCGGTAATTTCCACGTAGCCTCTCCACCCTTCGTCTCAATCCCGCTATTCCTGCTACTACCCGCAGTACACTTGAAGGCGGATTTACACGGTTCATTTTTGATGATCATCCCAACTGAATCGTTTGAAGTAAATAAAAAATACGAACGACGAAATGTCACGGTGGATTAATAAGGAAACCATCTTACTGTCATAAGTCAACATCGCAAAATTTTAACTCGAATTGCGTTTGAGAAAAAATGTATTTTGAAATGGATTTAAAATATCGAATAAAATTCAATAGTCGAACAAACAAGAACCCTTTCGTTTCATACGTCAACTTGACGCGATTCACTCGAGACACTCGTCGAAACGGTGAGCGTAAATTCGCCTTAACCAGTATATTCGCCGCGTGTATTCTCTTTCATCCCTTCGCCGGTCCCTACTTCCGCAAATGGCACGTGCGTGCTCGAAAGCACTCCGTCGACCTCGTTTGGTAATGTCGCCGATACGCGGCTCTTACGAGCCTGGCGCGGCGTTTCTCACGAATGTCGGTCGGATATCAAATTAGTTTGCTTCGGTATCGGTTGTGATACATACACGCGCGTTGCCCGCCGATTTTTCCCGATTATTCGAAGCGAATAAAACCGCTCGCCGGCTTTCGAACTTTGCGTCGATATTACAATCGTCGAGGCCGCCAACAAACGAGGCTCTCATGGTGAAATAAATAAAACGGACTTTTATGATGAATTTTGTTTTACGCGGATCGTATAATTACGATCATATGCGAAACGCACGAATCGCAGGTAACATAACAAAAGTCTCTAATTATTGTAATTTAATTAATGAAAAAGCATTCGCGGACATTCGATAACATATTTGTCGAAACAAAGGGCATATAATTTTTGCAATGGCTCTCCCGCTGAAAGCCGAGCGAAACGCGCAACGCGGACGGTAAAGAAAAATATTACGAGCCATCTATATAAACTATAAATACGCAGCAAAGATATAACGTTGTTATCCCTTCAGGGGGTACATCTTCAAAGCAGCATCTCCCTTCCGCGTGTAAATATTAATATATCCAGCTACACGGACAGGCGGTGTAATTGCATAAATGTTACATTGCGTCTAAATATTATCGGCGTGACACTTGTCTTTACACTGGAAACGTACGTCGTCAAGTGTAACTGACCCCGTGCACTCCTTGTGCACTTACGACGCCACGAGCGCGATCGATCGTCTTTGACAACCCTCTCCTCTTTCATCGTGGCTCGTGGATTTACATTGAGACAAAGAATTAGAATAAAGAGAATAGAAGAGAACAGGAAGATTAAATAAATACGCTCATGTTTCCCGAGAAAGGACTACGAGGTAAATAAAAAAAGAAACCGCGAATTTCTTTCTTGTCAATTTGCTAGAAGTGAATTAATGTGTTCACGCGTCCAGCACATCGAAGGGTAAAACAATCTTTTCCACTGTCGTATGCAATATTTGGTTTCACGGGTGTATCGCACGTATGTCGTCCGCTCCATTCCGCTGTAGTGCATTGTGTCTCGTCGCCGAGCTGTTTTCTCGTACGGAGAGAATGAAATTTCGTTCCCCAATAGCGGACGGGTTGCGAACGAAGCAATATGGTAACCTCGAGAGATGCGTTAAAAGCCATCCACACGGTGAGATTATTTTCTTCGCTGTCAGGTAGCGGTTAATAAAATGATTGTGCACGTGCTCTGGAAAACATACGAGTATTATACCAGTGTTGTGAAACATCTCCGACTCGCGATAAGAGGTATCGTGGGTGTGATATATAGGATAGGGTGTCTAGACGTCATTGCGCGCTTTCTCTTCGAGCGTGGATTTCTCGAAAGATGATTTTTAGCCCTGAAGATTTTATTTTACAGCTCGATATCTTTTCGCGCGTCGCTTTAATTTACGTCGGCTTAAAAATTCGCGAGCAAGCGGGTATCATTCCTCGGCTGGCGATCGATACGATTACGTTTCATAATCCGCGGCGTATTTCCCGATGCTCACGTGAATATGAAACAAACGCAGCATCACTCTCGTATTCTCGTAGGTAGGTGAAAGTAAAGCCGATCTAAAAGAAGGACTTCATTGCGCATTTAACGTACAGGTATAACCATATGCTTCTCATATCTCGCATTTACATACACACACACACACACATTACGTACCACTATTACACGAATAAAACTTAGAGGCAGACAGTTTAAAGCTAGGAGAGTAGCTATTCTTGAATATCGCGGTGTTTGCATAAGAATTTCGAGTTCTTCATATCTTTCAATAATACGAGTAGAAAAGTAAAACCGCGCAGTAAACGTAAAAGCAAGGGAGCAAACGGGCGTGCTCTCGCGGCAACGAGATCGACGGTAGGAAAAGCCCAGCTTTACGCTGTCAGGAGGGGTTAAGAGCAAGAATAAACGTCGTTGAAGCCTGAACACAGTTGCATAGCGCTGCGTAAACGCAGCCATTGAACAAACTCGGCGTCCTGAGGTGGTGATCTATGCGGAAGCGATAACTAAAAAAATTCGCATTTTTCCGTCGCCGTATCGTCGAGTCCGTTAACCTCTCTGACACTTATACCGTTATATTAGCGCGGTTTTTTTCCGTATTTTTTTCCGATTTCTTTATTTTTTTTACAAACGATGAAGAACTAGTGGACTTGATCGAATTAAGTTGGGAAAGCGTAATATGAAATCGATTCTGCTCCAGAACTGAATTCGATTTCGTTTTGATTAATGGATATTCTTAGTTTTGAATATTAATAGTTCGATAATAATATTTCATCTTAAAATCGTGTATATATCGTTATCTGCATGCTTAAAACTGAGCGCAGACTAAGATTGTATGCCATCATGATTTAATTATAACACATATCTCTTGAAAATAATATTTAATAATATATATTCATGACGAATATAATTATTCATTGATTGACCGACTGTAAAGATATATTCAAGAAATGACTTATTTACTTACTATACTTAATTACTAAAATTCAATTTGGTCTCTAATATCCATTATTAAGAGTATTTCCTTACAAGACACCCTGTATATTTGCCAAGAGGTGTCTTCCACTTTTACGCTGTCTTTCTCTTCCGGCTATCCTCGGGGTTTCTGGCAATGCTGCGGAATAGCATTGCATTGCCAACCATCGGCGGCGTTGCAGTAAACCGACCAAAAGATCAGCCTCCCGACGAAGCCGCCTGGGCCAATTGGGTCACGGATAATTTCATAAACAAACAATAGCTACGCTAGCGGAAAATACGAAAAGCCAGAGACAGTCGTGCGGAGGCGAGAGAGAACGCTCTGAGTACCAAAGGCAGCGTACTTGGTTCAAAAAGAGAAAAGAAGAAATTCATTCTACGTGGCCTTAACACTCGCTGAAAAAGATGTTTACGGTCACAATCGCGGACGACAAAGTTCAAGTCGGACAGTCAAAATGAAGTTAAAATATTCTGCATAAGAATATGTAACTTCAGATACGGCCACTTGTTTACTTTTTTCGCGTCCACTTAAATATAATTTTCAAAAATAGCAGGATGAAAATAACGAATATACGCTAAGTCAAATGCATATATTCTAGGACAGATTTTGCAATATTTGATTTAAAATTGGAAACGCTGACGTATCAGATGATATCAGAGTTTACGATCTCAAATTACTCGGGTGAAAAATATTTGACGCATCGCATCTCAACTTCGGTAATCTAATCGGTTGTCCCAACTTCTTTCAGCTGGGAGGGGGATCGAGGGGAGCAAGCACGGGACCAATTATCATTCGCGGTTGAGTCCGCGGTTGATTGACGATTTATGATTTTCAATTTATACAGGCGCGGTCGCGCGGCTTAATGGGTCATTTGCCACGTTCGCATCGACCGGCGAAACGTAATTAAGACCATCCTGAAATCCCAGCTAATAATACCGTGGGGTGGGATACGGGGTGGGCGGTCATTGCGAAATATTTGCTCGACCGGCTGTTTGCCCGTAACCCATATCGTCATCGACAGTCACGTTTTATCGTGGCGCGGGCATTATTTCGTTCGTATTGAACGCACGCACGCATGCATACACGCGATTGTTCGGCTCGTATGGCCGCAAAGTGCACCGCTTGCGCGTCGAAGTTACTCCGAAAATAATGACGGTTATGAAATCGGGATTATACAGGAGCGGGTCGATCGCGTTGTTACACACGAGTCGCAATACGAGAACGCTCGCGAAAAATTAAGGTCGCTCTTCAAATTTTAGTTCGCCGCCGAATTCACGCTTGGGGGAAAAAATGTCGCCGTGTTCGGCTGTGTTCCGCAACCTAGCTAATTCCGCGTCTCTTTCATTTTTTTTTCCGGTCACTATAGTTCGACATGTTCAGAATGGTCGCGCGCTAGTTTTGTTCGAACGCTTTTCAACCTGTGCAGAGAAATCCGCTTAAAACCATGTTAATCCTAGTCGAACCAAGCCCTCAATTGCGACGTGCGAATTACAGATGTATACCGGTTAAAATCAAACTGTTTTAGAAATACTGCATCTATGGTACTATTCCTCTATTTTAAATTTCTGAAACGGAATTTCGGGCGATACTTTGTACGGAGATACCTAACGATCGCGACGCCGTAGAATCTTGAAATATTTCCCTTCGATTACAAAATTACAAGCGTCCCCTGTCGGGGGAGTGCACTTGGTGGTGACCGTCGCGTCGGTACGTCATCCAACGACGCTGGTCCGAACGTTATCTTGGACGGTAGGTCCAACGTCGCGGCCGTTCGGTCGGTCGCGGCCAGCCCAACCCAGCCGGCCGTGTGACGTTCCGATTGCCGCAACGCGATTCCGACACGACGCAACTCACTGTTGTTACTCTTCCCCCTATCGCCTGCGGCGCGTTCGCAATTTACGTAATGCATCGTTCTCCATAAATCCACCGGTGGAAAGAGGATCGACGGTGCGGTGCGATGGACAACGCCGTCGCATCGGAGATTGAGAGCCGACCCGCGGAGATACGAATGTTTTTTTCCTTTCTTTCCTTTTTTTGGTTTCTCTCATCTCGCGTTTCTCTCTCTCTCTCTCTCTCTCTCTCTCTCTCACTCTCTCTCTCTCTCTCTCTCTTTTTTTTTTTTTAGAGGGGGCAAACTGCTGATTTTTTCGCAAGCGGCGATTTCCGGCGAGTGCGCTCGGGCAAATAACGTTCCGTGCATTTGTTTCGCGTGTGTGCATTTTGCACGGGACGTGTGGAGCACGTCGTCGGGAATTCATCAGCAGTTTAACGGGCCGAGCTAACAGCTTTCATCTCAATTGACGCACCGGTATATTAATCCTCTCGTTAATCTTTTCATTTATTCTAAAGTGCGTTCTAAAGCGCTCCATTTAAGGTATTATCTCGACATAAAAAATTATCGTAAAAAATTCTCACACGCCGCTGACAGACATTAACTTTTACGATATGTCTGATCGATAGTTCACCGTTACGTGATAACGGTGAAATCTGACATTTACTAAATTGTGCCGGCTGTTATCGACATGAGGGCGAATTGGCGCGCCCCGTGGTCGCGACCATCTCGCGCTTTAACTTCGCTGGGATTAAAGGAGGAAAAAGTCAACGAACGGCTTTTGTCCGCGTTCTTCGGAAACGTCGCCTGCGTCCTGTAAGACGTCGCCTTTACAGTCGGTTATAGACTTGGTCTCTATTTGACCAAGTTGATGTGTAACTTGGGCAACGGGACAATCGCCCATCGAAAATGCAGCGCTCTGAGTGATACCCCGGTAGTGTTTAAATATAAAACGTATACTTCCACCGCGGTGACGTGGAGCAGCGTGAATCGCTCCATGCTTCAGCATGCGGCTATGTTCCCGTCCGCCGTTCGTTTCGGCCGAAAGCTAGCAATTCCGCTGGTCGGCGGGTTGTGCAATACTCGTGGATCTTCGGCGTGAGTAGTTTGACTTCGCCGCGACGACCGCATTCCCAGCGGTGCATACGTAAAAGATTTACGAGGAATCGCGTGTTCGACAAAGTCGCGAATTATTGAACGCGTTCACTGGCGAGAGATTCGAGAGATTCACGAGAGGGAAACGAAAAACGAGAGAGCTTCCCCTTTCCATCGTCGCGCGAAGAGAAAATGAAAAATCTCCTCTCGACGAGTCCTAATTTTCGTTAAGATTTTCCGACGATGTCGTCGCGGAAGATACCTTACTTCGTCGAATAGTATTTCACGTTTTACGTTTGTTCGTTAGCAGTAACCGCGGCGTAGATACACGGGAGAGATGCGCCTTATTAAGAGATGCGCGCGCGGTATTCATTATTCATATCTCGCGTCACATTTAATATTAAATTTCACAAGTTTTTGCTTTTATTACCGCCTTTAAACCTGAAATTGTTTCTAACTCGGATTGTATTCTATATATCGTAATCGACAGTGTATTTGCATCGAGGCGACGTCGCGTGTAGCTTCTGATTATGGGTGAGTGGTTACATCGGTTCTGATTAAGAGCCGCTTACCGCTGCTCGCCGTCTGGAATACCGTACCATTCTAGTATTCTGCGAATCAAGCTATTTGTACTGATTCGGTACGCTTTCCTGTTGCGCGCTTATACCGCTTGTGCCTCGCTACGTAATTTGGTAGAGAACGTGAGGCGGGTACGTGGCACGTTGCCACGAAAGCGAAGCACTATACCCTTCCTCGACTTCTCGGATCTCTCTCCGTGTGGTGCTCTCTTGTCGTTATTCTGGCCCTTGAATGTTATGCAATTTCACATGCGCAAAGCTGCGCCGCATTAACTTATGGACAAATACAAATCGATATCTGCGCCGAGCGTGAAGAGGGCAAAAGTGTTGTCACTCTGTCTGAAGCAAGAATATGTATGATGTATGAAGACCGAGAGCCACTTTCGTTCTGGATCCACTTTTCGTCTTCTGTTCGCAGTGCATGCTTAAAACATGATAACGTGTAAACAGTCATAGATATATTGAATTTTCTACACCAGAGAGAGAGATGGATAATGTTTGAGATGGGGCGAGGATGTTTGAAAACGAAGAGAGAAAGAAAGAAAGAGAGATAAAGGAGGAAAGAGGTTCAGATATTTACAATCTTTTCAATAAAAAAATGTTTATCTTTCTGACAAATCAGTTTGAAAGATTTTTATGTTTCAAAATTTTATGTTTCGGCTATATTATCTCTATCTCGGAAGCTAAACTCATATAAATCAAAAAAGGGCTATAAGAGTTTTAACCATACCTATTTATTACACGATACACGGCTATAATCAACGAGGAAAGTTTATCGATAGCGCTTTGCCTGCTGTCAGTTTAACGGCGAGCGTTACGGAGCGTTGAAAAAAAGAAATGATAGCAAAACCCGCGTGACTTGATCAATGATGCGTCTTGTCGTCGGTGTTCAGGCCGTTGGATGGATGGATTCCTGTTCTCACTTCCGCCCCAGAGATTGTATTTTAACGGAGTTGTGTGTGCCAAGGGATAATAGTTTCTTTTTGTATTCCGTCAAGCGTGGTTCGACTCTCTCCCCCCCCATTTTCGTCCGCCTTGATACGATCGGACCGCGTTGCTCTGACAAATTGATCGTGCAATACGAGAGGGTGCATAACGATCCATGAACGGAGACTGCAAAATGCGCGAGTGCAAATTTTTTATCGATTTGCAGCCATCATAGAAACGTCGCGTAAAGACTACTTTAGCGTGTATTTTTATTTCGCGTTGCTATTCTGAATGAGAGCACGTCGATCATTTATGCGGATTCCGTTGATCAAAATATAATTCACGAAGTCACACTATAATTATACGTAACGTGCCGAGAATCGACAAATTTATTTATCTGCGACTAATGTAATAAAATCAGTGGTTAATACGTGTGACCTGCTGTTATACGTGTATTAAATCTGTTCAAAGCTCATTCTGTCATCTAGAGGCTATAATAGACCGGCTCTTTGTTGCAGCGGAATTTTCCAATTTAAACTCGGTCGCGAAAACTTTTCGAGTCTCCCTGTGCTAAATTACGGGTGCTCGATAATCCTTTTCGCTCTTCAACGCAGGACTGAGGAAGAAAATAGACCAATTCTTTTTAATCTTCAAACGTACGAGCCGTGATAAAAGATTTCGGAAGAGGCGGAATGTACATTGCGAACATTTCGTGTGCATCATTTTGCAAACGTTATAGAGCACGTCGCTCGTGAAATTTGCGTTTTTAATGGAGCTGCGCACGAACGTGGAAGATTCTGAATGAATGAATGAATACCCTTCGTTCCGCGTATTTTATCGGTCGTTTTTCTTCTTTTTATATATATATATTTTTTTCCAAACGCGACCGTACGTGTTATGGCGAGTTTCCGCTGATTGTAATTCCCTACTGACTTACATCGTGCATAATATACGGATGAAGCGCTGAACAAAGAGTTCTCTCTTTCGACCGGGGTTTTTGCATCGCTCAACTTGACCTGAATTTACAATACGCGTGCGTAATTCGTTATACGATTTACTCGGATATTCTGAATTCTACACGCAGATTTCTAGCGTGGTTCACACAAGTCACTTCCGCTTCAACTTTTTCCCCGATTGGTTTTTCCACTGTACCCGGCCGATATTCCGATGTATTGTCCAGAGATTGAATCTTTTGCTGGCAGCTAACACACACACATACACACACACACACACACACACACACGCGACATATGTTGTAATGGCCTCGGTGCAGTGAACGTTACGGTTAACAACGTTACTTGTCGTTCAGAAGTGATGCCATTAACAACTCTCCCCGTCGATGTGTTTTTTTTCTCATTTTTTTGCGCTCGATTGTCGCGAATACGACAATGTACTCACGTCAATCCGGACGTCGACTGTCGCTAATTAATCACGCTGCGATTATTTCGATCGAACGATTCGTGATGGGCTTTCGAATTTCGCTACACCTCGTTCGTCCGATAATGAGATTATCAACGGGATAACACAACGGATTTATGCGGCATAAAAGATTCAGCGATGATAAAATATGGTGTCGTCGATTCGGCAACGATCTCGTAACTTTGACAGAAATCCGATGACACGGTGTATTTCAGTGAATAAAGATATCAAAGTCACTCTACACGCTATTGATATACGATCAGGGTTTTTCGCATCAGTCATTCGTGTAGAATTAACGCACGGACCTGTCGAAGGCTATCAAAACACACTCTTTTAGGGTTAGGGGGCGTATTTCTTATATAACGTGCAAGGTCGGTTGATATCGGAGATACCGGAGCACATAATGTCGATTGCTCGTATGACCAATAATTTATGCGTGTGACGCTATGTAATAATTAACATAATAAGTTTCGGTTCTATTTACAACACAAACTCACGCCGTGTTAATTGCACCTGCACGATATTTCACGCCATAAATTTGCAGCCTGAACGATTTCGGAACGATGCATTTCACGCTTAATACTACTACAACGCATGAAAATCAAATGCGCGGGATCGTGATAGTGTAATTTCAGTGTTAATGGCAGTTAAACGATACCCGGAAACGTAGTGGCGGAAATAACGTGTAATGGAAAAAACATTTAATAAAAATATTAAACTGTTTAATGACACTTTTAATAATAATATAATTTCTGACAAAAAATACATATATGTTGTTCTCACTTTCTCGGTTCCTTATTTTCTCAATGCCGTAGCTGTGAGAAATCTGTCAATTGCGTGTGTGTCTATAAAATCGAAATCTGTATATTCACCGGAATTATATTCTATAATAACCTCTCCTCTTGAGACATGAATCAATCTTCTGGAAGTTACCGGGGCAATAGTTTCTAGCGATATATCAATTCTCCTCGACAAGGTATCAATCCGTCGTAAGCCCATAAAGTCGATAAAGTATCGTTTGAATAGGACATTGAGTAAGAACGCGTTTATTCCTCCGTTATTCTGACACTTTGAAACTTTACATTAATATATCAGCAAAGTCGCCGAGAGGAAAAAGACCGAGAATACTACTGTACACCTCTTAATACAATATAAAGCGAAGAAAAAAAAGAACGTTGCACACTGCCTAACAAAACGGATATTAAATACTAAACAGGCATTTCCTCTTCAATGTTCCTAGTTTACATAATTGTATTTCAAATCACATGATAAAATGATTTACTTATTCGTCGCTGTCGCCACTTGTGCTCGGGGGAAACCGAGGGGAAAACCACTAAATTCCTCTACTAACGTTGCACCGACAAAGCAGCATTAACCGCTAAGGGAGAACAGGAGGATTACGTAATGACGCGGCATCGCGCCGGATATTTACTAGCATATGAAAATTTCGCGTAAATTCTGACCTACATGCGTAAAACTCTCCGGTGTTTGCGCTTGTGCAACCATCCGCGATCTTAACGCGCTGCTCTGTGACCTACGGCGTTACCCTACTCACCTACCGTCTTTTTCTCGGCGTTACCTTATTTTCCCTTTTAGCATGTTTCGCCCCGGCTTTTCCGCCAACGATGGCGTAGAAACGCGGTTAAGTGCGCTAGATGACCCCCACCGGTCATGAAAGTGCCGGTATGATTCTCTCAGCGAAAAACGACGCGATACCGAATACCCAAGTAACCCGATTCGAATCCATTGCGGAATGATAAGCGAGCATGAGCGAGTAAACGTGATGCTAAAGCGAGTAAGCGACTCTAATGTATATGCTTTCGTTAGAAATAATTATTAGCCGAACGACTTGTCGCGAATTTCCCATAGAACTTGCATCATGTAAATAAAATGATAAAAAAAAAACTAATTTAATCCTAACCAGGATGTCGTATCACGTTACTCCTAACTGCGCTCTAAAAGTTGCGTTGAAACTGTAACTCTATTTATTTAAGCATGTCCGCGTGGTACGAACGACGAAAGTTTCGGTCGATAATTACCGTGCTATCTGGCAGCGTTTTCGTTTTCCGATTCTTTCTGGTGGCGAATTATCCGGAATCGTTCGGATAAAGGGCCAGATACGAGTACGACACCCGTGTTGCCCGGTAATTACCGTACGACCGTATCTTCCACACCTTCCAATTTCATCTGAATCCCGGCCGACAATCGTATTAGCGAGGCGAGCCGCACTGCGCGAGACCGATGGAAATCGCGCGCCCATCGATTCCGTCCGCGATGCACGGTTTAATACGAACGATAGCCTAGCGGCGTACAACTTTATTACGGTCGTAATAAAGTTACCGGGGTGAGCTGACAGCGGGCACGACGACGGAGAGAGCGCGAGAGAGAGGGTTGTTTCGTCGCTGGCCGGCATTAATCCGCGTGCGGGATCGCATGCACAGGGTGATACACGGAGCTATACCAATCGCATCGTTCTAATCGCGAACTATCTTCATTTTTCGACTACACTCTGCAAAATTTACTTCAGTTAATAAGGGAGGACGATATTCTTTCAAATGGCGGTAAGAGATTTAATCAATCCGTGTATACGCGGCTATCGGCACGCGCTTTTAAAAAGCGTTCGCGAATTTCTACTAAATACACGTTCGACAAGTCGCCGATTACGCTCTTTTTTTTCTATCGTTTATTTTGGCCCCAACATGTCGAAACGCGTCATCGCCTGTCGATATATTCGCCGGGCACGGTCAACGCGCGCGTAATTGCGAAGTACGAGGAGAGCGATCCTGTTATTCTGAATGGATTGACGGCGCGCTGATCATTCCTCAATACTACAAATACCGTTACGTTTTACGCGTTTGTTTATTCGTGACCTAGATATACAAATAGATTCATCTGCGAGGACACCTACGAGTTTATGGCAATATTTTCCTCCACTCGATCGAGCAACATCGCGGGAACAAGTTCGCTTCTTCGGTTTCCCTGATTGTTTGGAAAACAAGCAGTCTATTTTGCATTCTTAAAACAATGTTATAATTCAATTATAGCGGTATATTTGTATAAGGTTTCATAAATAATTAAGTGTATTTAGTAAATTATATATAAAATCGCGCTTTGCGAAACAATATATTTTTACTTTCGTAATTAGTCAACTATTGTGGCTACACTTCATCAGAGGTTGCACCCTGCAAATTGGACCATGTTCTTAATCGCGTTCCGATAACCAGTACACGACCGGAATAGTAGATGATCTTGCAAGTGTTTCGCGACAACTAGAGAGATTCTCGATCTCAATTGCTACTATTCTTACTAATGTAATCTGCGACTGTAAACGTTATCATAAGGTAAATCTTAAATAGATTTAACTTTAATAGAGAAATAAATTTTAATCGGGACTTACGAAAATACACGTGGAAGTGTTGGAAGTTAATTGAAAATTACATATACAATTTATCGTCGGAAAAGAGTCCATTTTCAAATAGATCTTTTTTTTTTTGTCTACCAATAATCTTATAAATTATTCGGTAACATAATGCGAAAATAAAACTAGCGAGACGGATTAGATTTTGGCGCTTCCGAATATTGGGCAGACCTTCGTAGCGAAAATTCAAATTGAGGCATGCATACTGATTTATTTAACACTCAAAACTAAAGGGTTTTGGCAAATTTTCAAAGAGAGTCGTCGCTTCGAACTTAGTTACAGAGAATATTTAAAGTTGGAAATACAAAAGCTGCGAGAAAATATGATGTTCAGTCAAATTGTGTTACGGAGGAAATACCGTTCTCAAATTCATCAAGTAATTCATTCCTGAAATATCATCCAAACTTTATACAGAATATCGCGCCGATTAATATTTAAAGCGTCAAACGGGTGACAATAATACAGAAATACCGTACAATATTTCACGCTCTCGAAGTTGATCTTATCTTTGTGAAAGTTTGCTAAATTCTGTTTGCTAAAATCCTAATTACGGCTAATGAATCCCCGCCACGCGCGATACGACGTCAATCAGCCCCTTAGAGCCTGACGATATCCTGCGAACCCTATGGAATCATATCAGAAACATGAAGGATGTGAAACTAGGGCAATAATAATACGATCTGGATATTGGCACTCCTTGGGCGATCCGTTCGTACGCGAACGTCCGTGTTATCGAGCAGCAAGCGCACCAGTTCCGCGCGACTCGATTGGAGCGATATGCGTCGGGCGAGGCGTGAAAAGGGTAAGAGAAGGACAAGAGGAGGTAGAGGTGGGGGGTGGAGAGGGAGAACTAAGGGGGCGAGATAAAGTGGTCCGTAGAGAATGCCGAATCCACGGGAAATATCGAAGAAATCCTCGGTGCCGGAAGGACCTTTGGCAAAAGAAATTGAAATAGTTTCGTAACGGCTTCTTAGGGTGAAATCAAGTGGTTGGATAGGATCGTTACGAGATAAAGAGGAAAGGATCGATTCCTTTGTGCGAACCTCTTGTGCGAAAGGACTACTCATCTCTCGCGCCCGTCGTAATATCGTAATTGGTCGCGTGAAACGTTTTCGTCCTCTTCCCCGGTTCTCTTTTCTATTTCTTTCGGTGGCTATCGATCGCGACGCAAAGCCCGCGCGGTTGGAGAACTGCATTTCATTAATTTTTTCCTCTTCCCACCCCCGTCGTACCTGCGTTTCTGCGCATTTCATTCATTCTAAACAGGACACGCGAGACTGTCGTGGAAAAAAAACGAGGCAGGACGATAGAGGCAAGAAACAATATAGGTTTGCGGAGAGATAGATCGATTTTCCCGGTCTCTCTCTCTTTCTCTCTCTACGTACATACATATGCTGCTATGTCAACTGGTGCGCTCCTCGCAACGAGCATCGAGCTATTTATTTGCAAACCCATCAGACGCAAGGAAAAGTTTTCTAAACGAGACGATCAACCTGATCGCTCTTTATCGTTATATGTTTTTCAACCGGTTGTAAAACTTAAATCAATATTTTTTATTAAACCAAAATTAATAGGAAAGAAACATGATAAATATTTGACATTAATATTTCAACTAATTGGACAGGAATTAACATCCTAGGATATTGCCACAGGTTTATATCAATTTCTGATATAAATAGTAGTTAAACGATTGAGAAAATGTTATTGAATTTTTTGATATATTGAATTCATTCATTTCAACTCGGCGAGAAACCGCGAAGTTTTATACATACAAATAGACGACAATGAAATACGATGAGCCTACAACGCGAATTTATTTAGCAGAAGGAGCGCATAACGGCTAAGCAAAGATTCGACAGAAGAGTGGTAGTGGTGTATGTATAAGCGAGCGGAAAAGAATACTGGAACAGAGAAGACTATAGCTTTGAGGCGAATTCTCTTTCTCCCTTTTTCGTCGAGAAAAGCAAGACTAACATCGGCCTCCATGTTTTTTGCTGCTTTTAATCTACAAATGCGTCGGGATTTAAGTCAGAACGTGGCTTCGGCTAAAAGATGCTCAGTGGAATATGACTGCCATATATGAGCAAACACAAGTGCACTCAGCATTCTGGAATTTTTATTTTAATTAATTTAGCAGAATAATTAGTTCTAGTGCGTTGGATCTGAGTTTATTTGAGAAAAGAGTCGTTAATAACGATGTATATTTAATATAAGGCCATATCTAAATATCGGATGACGTTCGGTTTCTGTGGTACGATTACTTTAATTACACTAGACCACATTTTTCCATTTTTTACGCATAGGCAGATTGTTATTTTTTTAAATATTGTACCAAAAAAATAATATTTCATATACAGAAGTTTGGGGAAAAAAAATAATCCTGTTTTTTTTTATATAAAACAGGTATAAAAAGTTTTTTTTTAATATATATATTTTCTCTTTTGTTTATTGATTCTGTGCACGCGAATAATTCCTCCGATATATTGTTCGTAAAATTTATTATCTTAACCATCGAAGAGCCGTGTCTTCGCTTGATTAGCATCGCGAGCTATAAATCTCTACATAAATCTGTCACATACGGCGAACACGTGCCCGGTCTTCGCTGACATTTCGGTCGCTAACGCAGGAATAGAATTTATTCGGGAGTTCTTATCCTTCGGTCAAGCCCCGTGACTCTCCTCCAAATTGTATTTTTACGTTACGAACTTTTATCGCTAACCCCGGGAGTTCCGCGTTTCGTCGTCCGACGTGTATCCCAGACGTAACTAATGGCAGATCGTCGTATCGGGAGAGCCGTGCCAATCCTGAACGGGATACCGATAAAAATCCTATACGTTTATATCGACGTATCTCCGTGGAGTAGCTGGACGCAGGATATCGGATTTAGTACGGTCAACTTGTTTCTCTCACCCTTTTTCCCCTCCTTTTTCCTATCGGTTGAAACTTATTCCCTCCGAGCGGCATTTAATTGGAGCCACGACCGAAATTCGTACGATCGTCATGCGAGAGAATGAATTCCGTCTCTCTATTATGGGATTAAACTATAAAGGTGGCAAGCACAACGCGCCATTATATCGGAGCTAATATAACGTGGAATCTTTAAGCCTGATAAAACGTGCAATTAACCGGCTATTATAACCCGATCCGATATACCACGCGCGCGCATGTTGAATATGAATTTTAATTAGCGTAGTTTCCTCAATGTAGGACGAGGATTAGATATCGTGAAAGAAAATTAATATTTTTTTAGTTGGAGACATTGTAAATTTCTAATATTTTGCGACTCGGCTGTTCTACACTGTTATTCATCGCCGTGAAACGCGAGATTATTTGGGAAAATTCTACGTTGAATTTTGCGGTGATGTTTCGCGGGTGAATCTCCAGACATCCTCGGACCTGGCCAATCGTGGCACCTGGAATGCTCTTGGCACGCCTTCTGTCTAAAGTGTTAAGAGATTAACCATGCACGTGGTAATACGATAAGCGCCAAATTTTAATCCAACGGGAGCGACCATCCGCACGAATTACCGGTTAAAAGGAAAAAACGTACGCGCAGACTGCGACAATCGCTTGAATTTCGCAGCGAGAAAATTAGTTTTTCTTAATTGAACGAGGGGTATCCACGTTCGATCCCGCGTAATTGGAATCGTAAACCGTCGTCCTCCGATGAGAGAGAGAGAGAGGGGGGGAGAGGGAGGCTAACGGTTACCTTCTCGATGACTCTCGCGCGCTGGTCACGATTATCGCGAATGGATTTAATCGGAGATTAGAATCTCGGAATACCGGTGGCAATCTTCGCGGTTGTATCAAACATGCACGAAGAGTTGGATACACGAGAAATCGGAGAAACGACGTGCAATTTCTTTACCGTCGGTCTTGCTTCGACGAACAATGAACCATTGTGTTACACATAAAGCGCGTGCGGAGAAGAAAGAGCGAGAATTTAGAGGGCTATTTTTTTCGAGAAAATTATATCTAAAATTTTGCAAAAGTTCTTCTCTCTCCCACAGAAAAAGTTTTCTAACAAGAATGAATTCAATCATCTGCCTTTGTACATCCCTTACCCGTTCTTCTATTTTATAAGCAACCAGCATAATAATTCTTTCAGCACTATGTTGTACAAAGATTTTCTTAAGCTTTCTCACACCACGGGACGACGTTGTGCTTTAATTCAAGGCGGGTGGTGCCCGCCTTCTCCTCCTAGACGCCCCATAAGCCGCGGGTCGGAAAATTCCCAAACGATAACTCGTTTTCCGTAAACCCGCGCGCGTATCCGCCGGATGCGAGGTTGGTGAGGAAAAGTGCGCTAGCCTCGTCTCGCGCGGAAATTTACGCGCGCGTACGTGCGTGTACGCACCGCTGGCATCTGCACATCTGCACTCGCGGATAGACGAGGGGGGGGAAAAGGGAGAAGAGGGAGGAAGAGGAAAGGGAATAAACTACGCGCACCGTGACTACATGACACGCGAACCTCGCTTTTCATCTCTCTGTTGCGAAAAGACGACGCCGCCGCCGCCGCCGCCGAGTCTCACGTGCGCGCCAGCGGTTTTTCACGGAAATCTAGTTAGATTCGCCGGGGCGGTAGATCCGTTCCGTGAGTGATTTAAGTAGTGACCGAGTAGTCAATGCTCTCTCTCTTCCTCTCTCTCGCACGGAGAGATGCACGGGGGTGCATCATGAGGGGGCTCTTTCCCCCTTACGCCACGCCGCAATCCGGTACGAAAATATCCGGCTGGCCGTCGGCCAACTAGCCGGTTTTCCGCCCGTCGTTCGCTCTCGCGGCCCTCCTCGCACGTACCGTCAGGTATTTATGGATCGCCATTCGCGGATTTATTGGTATCGGGCGTATTTTACGCGATACCTTGGCTCGTATAGTTCGCGCCCTAATAATATGCCGGCTGCGGCGCGGCATACGCGCGCCCTGCTGCCACCGATGGTATCGTTCGTCTCGGGCCGCGAATATTTACGACGTTACGCCTTGAAAAATCGCGCCCGGCTTGCGCGCGAATATACTCTCGTCTTCTTTCTCTCCCGCTCTCCCCCTGCCGAATTCGCCTCTGCTTTCTTTCTCTTTCTTTCTCTCCTTTTCGTCTTCCCATCGTTTGTACTTTTATCGTCGCGATACTATGACTGATACTGTTTCTTGTAAGGCGATCGAATATTTCTTTCGATTGTCCGATACACGCAACAGATCGTTCTCCGTGGCACGCATGATTTTTTGATGCAGCACAAAGTTTGGCCCCAGGAAAGCTGAAGTAGCTTCTTTCCAGATGAACGAATGTAAATTATTAACTGCGGAACTACCATAAAGGATAGGAAATAAAAGATCGCAAGTAGAGTACCTCTCGCCGGTGTGATGAAAAGGGAGAGAAAATCACTAAGATCTCTATCCATATAGGGATTGCCTTGCGACTCGCAAATATTTGATGGAAAGGCTCTCCCATCCAAACTGGTGGAAGGTGATTGCGGTTAGCCAGTTACATCGGAAATTCAATCGCTGTGCGCCAGCGAGCAAACGCCGCGAGACTCGCAAATCCCTCGCGGCTTCGCCCCCAAGGAAACTCGCTCGGAAAGCTGGGCGGGATATGGAAAGGGAAGAACAAAGTAGGAAGAAACAAACGAACTCCTGGCACAAACTATTCACATCGTCCTCGACGTCGTAGTCGTCGCCGTCTTCGTCTTCGTCGTCGTCGTCGTCGTCGTTGCCATCATCATTCACGTCGTACAAAGCTCCCTTTCCATTAATTTCAAAATTCATAGCGCTGTCTCATATCTGAGATTTACGTTACCCGAGAAATTTATCGATCGCGATTAATGTTCGTGAAACGCGGACTTGACAAGGAACGAAAGTGGCACTTCTCTTTCTCGTCGTCGTCAAAAAGTAAACAAAAAGTATAAAAGAAAAGGGGGGAAAAAATGAAAGGAGTAACGACGTGCGTTCCCGGAATTCTACGTTTTCTTCATTTTTTCGCGTTTCTCCCGTCCCGGCTTTCAGCGACTGCGAAAGGGCCGAGTCACGAGCGGCGGTTCGCGGGCGTGAGAGGGGGTCGCGGGTGCGCGAAGCGTATCACGCGATTCCGCAATCATACCGGCTAGGGTAACATGCACTCGCGTCCTTATCGCGGCCCGCAAAGTGAAATTATTCGACGCGAGCCTCTGTTTCTGATACGCGGGTCCGACGAGGCGCACTTTTCGCGCGACGCGTTTGGCACACGTTAAGGGGCCGCGAGGGGGTTTCGGGTGACGCGCCTCGTGAATAAAATGTACCTGAGAACGCTTATCGTCGCGTTCACAGCGGAATAAAAAAAAAACAACGCCGACATTTGCACGCATAGGGGACACCGCGAGCCAAATGCGAGAGATGATTCGTGACGCATCGACGCGATTGTCATCGCGAGAAAAATGGGTTAACAATGAATGAGGCTATCTTTGAACATGAAAGCGCGAGCTGGCAATCGAGGTTAATTAATCCTTGGATTAACGGCTCGCTAATCTCTCTCTAGATTTTACAAGACTACTTTGCGCTATATGCCGAGATATAATTTGGTTAATCATGATTAGCGCCAATACATGTAATTAAGTTCAAGAGGATTACACGAATCGTTAAACGCGAAAAGATATTTGTGCCGCCTTCGTGAAATCACCGTGAAATTCAAATTAATCCGAATATAAATGTATATCGATGAAAAGTTTTACAAAAGCAAATTTTCATTTGTAAAATCGCATTTTTCAATGATTATTCACAAGCGTAATTCACTTATGGATAATCAATAGCTATGAAAATTTGCAAATTGCGGCGCGTGCAATCTAGCACAACCAAACGAATATAAGGGCTCTCCTGTACTATTCGTCGTTTGATTAATAACGATTGTCGAGATTTATTGCTCCACCGTGCAAAATGTATTTATCGTCCTGAATTGTTTATATAGCAGCATAATGCTAATATAATAATAATAATAATGTTGAGTATGATTCATCTTTGACAGAGAGATTGAATCTAATAACAAACGGCCGACTTTCGCAAGAGGAGAGGGGGCGGAATCTCGCGCTGCAGCCGAAATTGATTTTTATGTTCGTGAGCCGGGCTGGATCGAGGAGTGCTCGGCCGGCCGATCGTGTCGGTATTTCTTAACGAGGGTATACTTTTTCAGTCATTAGCCGATCGCAATCGCGCTAACCATTGTGATTACGCGACGACGTTGGTGCACGGTACGTCGTTGGAGGCTCACGTGCCTAAATGGCCCCGGCCGCAAGGTTTCGTTGTAACGATCACGCGGGTGAGGGGGAGGGGAGGGGAGGGGATTTGTAGGGGCTAAAGACCGTCGTTACACCCCTGCTGGTGAGAACACAGCCGGCGTGTCGGGGGCGTGGAGCAGACGAGGAAAGAAAGCGCTCCCCGCGTGAGTTCACCGCGAGAGTTCTCGCTCGGTGTGTCGAACGGCGAGCTGTCCGATCGCGCGAGAGGGACCGACACGGGAGTACCTGCCAATTACGACGATGTAATTAATAAAGATTACCGGTTATCGAGGAACGATCGATGGAAACGCGAGCCTCGGCCGCGGTTCAGCCGAGGTTTCGCGCTAGATTACGCGCTATCACGTCGCTTGTTTCGCTCGGACGGCCGATAAGCCTCGCGAAATACATACTGGAGTGTATACACGATACGGGAAATTTTAAAATCATTCGCGGCCGGAAATTCGATGAAAGTCGACGATTAAAGCGTGTTTTTCTTGGCCGCACGCCCGCGAGAGGTCAACGCGACGTTGAAAAGAAAAGCGCGAGAACGAGGGAGTAGAGAACGACGGATGGAGCAGTGATTTGTTGACTGTAACAATATGCGTGTGATTTCTTCGCTGTTCGTCCTCGAGCATTCAGATATATATCCTCACAGGACGAACGGTATCATCTGGCGAATAGGCAAATTCGATCGGTCTATAAATCATCGGGATATTGCTATCGACATCGGTCGCCACATCGTCGTACTCAAATGTCATCCAACTAAACACAAGCATCGAATGTCAAGAATTAGGCTAACATATCAGCACATACGTATTTAACAGAAATTCGTACGCGATTGCACGAAATGAAGCAGATAATTGTTTCCGCCATATCGTGGCTTTGTAAACTTTTAAATTTATAAATTTTATAAAAATTAGAATTATTTAATCGATTTCTTGTCCTCACATATATATCTTTTTTTTTTGTGATATCGCTGAATATCGTTTAGTAAAAAGAAAAATATGTGAAATATTTTAGCAGCTTACGTCCCGACAATAGAAAACAAGAGTGCTTTCTTGCTCCGACATATATATTCAGGTTTAAGAAAAGTACGGGAAAATAACGAAATGAAAATAGATGGAACGGAGAAGTCGCGCTTATCGCGATATTTCGCGAGCGTGTAAAGAACACATCGAAAATATTAACAATCCTTTTGAAAATCGTTTACGACGTAGACGATTTAGAATATTGCTCGCGTACGGAGTAATCGAGGTTAATGAAAATACAAAGCGATTGCGAAACACGCGAACCACTCATTCGAATATTCTCGTTACGTTTTATAAAATGCATGCAAAGCACAAAAACAACATGCCACTTAGGCTGTAATAAATACTTGGCCGCTGCTAAAGCGCATCGTTATTAATAGGCGAAAAGTTCGGATTATCCTATCGAAGAAAAGACGGTGAAAATTCTGTATAATTAGCGAGAAATGGTAAACATACAAATTGATTCTCTGTAGCTGGTAGATTCGCATCGTTTAGATCGCATTACATTACATACATGCGCCGAACTGAACAATTGTACAGTCGGGTAAATGCGTACGTGTTCGCGGTTCGAATTTTGTTTTGTCAGTACAAGATCGCGCCATTAAAGCGTGAAGAGCGGCGAACGCCAGGCGCTCTGTAATATTAATCGAACGGTAACGCGCGGTGTGGAAGCGCAGTCGCTTAAGTGCGGCGCATCCGAATCCACCGGTTTCCAAACAGGTGGAGAAGAGACGCATCGTTAAAATTCAATTCCACCGGTGAGCATTAGGCCGAACGAGTTAAACGCGCGCGCACACACACGTTCGAGTTCGAGGCCTCGAAGAAAACGTTGTTCCCGCGCGTGACTGGTAGTAAGGTCAGCGACTTTTGCCGTATGAGAAGCTAGAGGCGCCGCGTATTCAACATTTTCTACCCCCTTCTTTGGCACATACGTATACCGGCAATACCTTCCGACGTTTTATGTGCATCTATCTACCTACATGCGTGCTCGGCCATGTGCATGCGCTCACGCGTTTTATTCATTCGCATCCGGAACGTACAGAACGTCCCGAAACTATCGCTACTATTAGAAAACACATCAGGGGATTTAATGATGGATAGTACTCAATAATGGATTAGACACTTTTAGCAAATTAAACTAGGATGTTTATTGAATACTCTCAGTAAATTAAACCAGATGTAAATCAAATTATATTATATAAATTTTATTTATCAGATTCAAGCGCTTTTATTAAGATGAAAAGCGCGAATGAAACAAAATTGTCAGGCCAGCTAGCGTTGAATATTTAATTATGAAATATCTTCCGTCAGATTTTCTTTAAAGGTCTCAAAACGCGTTAAAAAATTCTGTAAACGTAATGTAAACCCAGCAATTCTGGAGCGTCCAAATTTCCAGCAAACGCGCAGGTATCTGGCGCATTATTATATCGCTCACGCATTCCTTTGAGCAAAGCAGATGCATTAGCAATATGCGCTTCACAATTAATGGCTTTTCGACGGCAAGATTGAAACCAACGCGGAATTTCAAGGATTAACGCTCGGTTAAGCTTATGCATCGAGCAACGACTCGATACGAACAGCGTAACCGTTGGCGATGGAGTAAACGCTCGGTGACGAATACCAATGAACCATATACGTCTCTATTTACACTCGCGTGCTATGTACTGTGCGTCCCGTGCACATTGGGCGTGGAGGCTCGTTGCGTATCGGCGTGGCATATCAACGTACATTCGTACGTATATGTATATATGTATATATACATATATGTGTAATATATATTATATATATACATACATGTATGTATGTATGTATGTACAGACACCACGTATATATATATATCGGCTCGACGTGACACGCGCGCTCGGGGACAACGAGACGAGAGTCTGAGACATTCCTCCCCCCGCGAGCTGAATTGCTGAGGAACTTAAATATTTATTGGAATTTAAAAGTTCCGCTCCTCGGAGTATTTAGGAGTTTGCCGGAGCAATAACGGGGCCGGGTCCCGGAATGAACGCAAAGACGTATACTCGCTGTTGTTGTACCGCGCATCGCGCTTCGGGAAACAGCGTCCCGTTCCCAGCTTTCTTCTCCACTCTTTTTCCCTGTTCTCCGCGCGAGAGAATGATAGCGGTGAATACCTGTGGGGCACCGCGGCGAAATGGGCGTACGATAGGAGCCTCGCCTCATTTTCTCCATCTCGTCGATGCGCTTGTCTGTACCGATAAATTTCAGAGTTTTCGTTTATCCTCTTCTTAATTTTCGAATGTTCGAATAAAGGATGGAATCGAATGCTAATAATGACAGAAAATAATAATAGCAGAATACATATATGACGTTGTTTCCGAATATTTTAGAACAAGTACAGCCGGAAAATCATTTATTTATATGATATCTAAAAGTTAGAAAGAATGAGTAATTCGAATGCACTTTATATGAAATGCATCAGTATGTAGAAAGTATTTACCATACATATTTGAATAATTTAGAAAACGATTTTTCTCAAAGGGGATTAAATGCCATCTTTTTTTGCAATTTTGAAGACTTGGACTATCTTTGCAATTAATTTTCAAATTGAAACTCTTTTAAAGTCCATTGAAATTCAACTGAAGAATAAGGTTTTGTTATCTACTCGCAGCTTCAAAGCCTTAATTCCTGAAAATTGTCAGCTTTTCATAAATCCTTATGACTTTTATAAAGTCGCGGCACTATCCCAGGTAAAGGTAGCAAAGGGCTAAGACGCATTACGCAGCCGGTAAATATATATCTACCTCCGGCTTTTCCTTCGACATTCTGTATTATTATCTAGATAACGAGGTCGCCCGACGAAGTCGTTGGAACTCTTCAAGCGAGATAAGTGCGTTTCGACTGGATGAATTCCGGCAACAATCCGCAAAGCGACGCTAATCGTCGACGACTAAGAAAGGCGCCTGATACCGGATGCACCGGTATACGGTCGCCCGGCGCGCTTCCGCTCCTCTGGGCGGGAAAGTGTGAGCGATAGCGTTACGGATGAACGGAAGCAGCCGCCTTCTTGGCGCAAGCTCGTCACCCCGAACCTCCGGCTAATAATATCCTCGTCATCGAGGAAAACCTGCCTCGGATGCGCGAAGCTACCGTCGATTGGATCGATAATTTGACTCACTTACGCGACTCGGCCGACGATCGGTCAGAATATATTCACGTAAATTTCGTCCAACGTGCCTCGATAGAAATCGTGTAGAAATGGCGATTTAATTATCTCGTACCGCGGAGTTATTGCTTTTAACACTTTCCGTCGGTTGACAAAACGATCGATCGCAAATGTTTTACGTGTTACATTTACTTCCGATTATTTTCGATCATTTTTTCTTAGAAGCGACTGCATACACAAAAGCGCACATAAAACACATATACCTACGTGATTCGCAAGCGATAATTCTAAGAAACCGTCTGACAACTGCTCCGTTTAGGTATTCTTCGAGAATAGCGTATTGGACATTCTATAAGACTCGTTGGACACTTTAATTGTTCCACGACCGACAGGAAACGCGAGATTATTTTTGGAGACAGAGCATTTCATCGAGTAGTAAACCAAACGGAAGAACTCGATTTTACGTCGGTCGATCACAGAAGCCGTCTCGTCCTACCAATAGTTGCATAAAGGCATCCCGAAAGGAAGAGGGCATGGCTGAGAGTATGAGAGACTGCATATAGAGCAGTCGCCGGGCAAAGGGATGGAAAGGAGAAAAAAAAGGTCGGCTTTGTAATGCAGAACGACTCGCGATCCCAGGGGCGGGCGTGGTTTCGGTGCGCCGACTTCCGGAGAACGGGAGAAACGAATTGTCACGCGGATTGTCGCTTTGCCAAGATGAAACGCGAAGGTCGTAACCTTAACGAGACGGAAACTGTGTCGTGACGGGAAGGGAGGGGCAGGGGGGGTCGGTAAATTTAATTAACCCGAAGCTCCCCGCTGGGGGCTGCCGTTACCATCGCCTGCGTATGAATTGTAAAACCGCGCCACGCAAATAACTCGGGAGGATATTAAAAAGAGTGCGCCGGAAGCAGCAAATGAAATGCGACCGGGTTGTTGTTGTATGACGCGAGGCGAGGCGAGGCGAGGCGAAAAAACGCGAGATCGGAAGAGGAGGAGAAGCACCGCGAGTATCCTTTGATACCTACGCGCGATCCGATGATGACTCGTCGATTTCGCTCGCGCCAATTAACGCAACTACGGCGTTAAAATTTGCATCGCGAACCCCCTCGCTGTGATCGACGAAAATAGAGACATCGCGAGCCGCGTATCAGATCGTCGTGGAGCGTACCGGCAGCCGCATTCGCGACTTTTACGTTAATTACCCGGCGGTTTTGCATCGTGACAGGTCGCTCTGTCCGGACGTAATAAAGCGTCCTTGTATTCATGTATACAGGCTGCGTCAAAAGCCCTATGAGCTTTTTTCAACCAGCAATGTTAAAAATGCAAACATTGCAAACTGAAAACAGTTTCGCGTGAATATTTCAGTATCGAGATATTGATAAATTCTGAGTTTAAAGGTTTAAAGTTTTTGATGAATTTTTAGAGATAGTTAAATCTTGCTTTAATAAACTTATAACAGACATTAATTTGACAGATTAAATTCGTTTAAATATTTAAATATAATTATATGTTGAGAAAAATTAGAAAAATTGTAATTTTAAATCTGGAATTTCCGCAAAAACGTGCGACTTTTGACGCATCCTGTATACATGTCGGAGCAAAACGCAACGCGCGATTTCGTCGGAGCCCCGATTCCTTTGCATTTCGCACAACCGTAATCAACGACAATAACCATCGATCTTCCGAAGCTGCTGCGCTTCCTCCGGCTCGCGGAAAGACGGCGGGGAAAAACGTTCTGTAATCTTGATCGGACTGTTGGGTCGTAGAAAGCGGCGATAAATACTATCAACCACGGCAGCTGACATGTTGAGCTACGATGGGCTGTGAATCTCGGCTTTTACCACGTGGCGAACATATAGTCCCATCCATTGTCGAAGTTAATGGACGACTAAGGATATCCGCGGTAATTTCGCGGTAATGCAAGTTCAACCGCATCGCGAGGCAAAATGCAGGAAAGAAACGACGCTAAATAAATGTCAATATTTGCGGCAGAAATATTAGTATAAGATATAATAGCCAATTAATCATCTCTCTGTCTCTCTCTTTCTCCGGGCGTATGTATTTATGTATTTTATATCGTCATCATGCGCATCACGTTTCACTTATGTGGAGTACACGAAACGCCAATTGTCTTCCATAAAATGAACAGTTAAATAGTCGTAATCGAAAATGGCCGGTAATTTCATCGTTCGTTAATTCCATATGCGGGAAGCGATTTTCTGAATATTGAAATGGAATGATGAATGTTACAATGTAAAGTTTTGACAACGCCGCAGCCGCGCCGGTGGAAGAAGAGTATTAAATTAATGTCGAATACGAAAGCAGAAGGGTACGTGTGGTTTTTCAGCGAGGAGGGGAGGAGGAGGATAAAAACTCGGCAGCGGAATAATATGCGCGGATGGCAGTCGGGAATGCAAATGGCCGATGCAGTCCATTCGTGAAACGACGGTGACATTATAGTGACGTCGTGTTGACGTCAAGGCGACATTCAAATCGCGGATTCAGACGTCAAATAGCTTTTTTGTCCGCGAAAAAATAGCGTATGCAAATCGCGCCGCGGAAACGGTCGCCGGATTTTCTTTCATAAAATTCGCGCTACGAAATTTCCGGACGGAAATCTCTGTTACGCGTGTTTCAGGCTCGGGTTACTTTGCTTACTTTTCCGCGTTCGCTGGTGCGCGAAATATCATCAGAACCGACCGACCGGTCGGGCAGAGGATATTCCTATCAGAATTTGTAATTAAACTTTTCAAAGCTTCGCCGGTGATTCCGATATGTGCGCGCGAATCTCGAACCGAGATGTAGCAATATGAAATATGGATTAATTGCTTTATTATAAATTCTCTCCGATGTCATGAAGATCGCGATAACGTTGCTCGCAGGTGCGGAATCTACGCGACAGTCGAACGAAGATTACTATTACGTTTCTTTATCCAACTTTCTCGAATATCACTCGGTCGCCGTGTTCTCATTACGTCGCTCGACAGTTACGATGACAGTTTGCAATTACATTGTTGAATAAATTAATTATCGTCCTGCAGACACGTTAAATCTTTTTCTCTAGTCTGACCTTTTCGCCACTTTCAATTTATTTACTAAGCTTTTATGCTTTTTCGCTTATCATGTGGTTCGCCATCTGTCCGCCGTTGGCTATTTATTTGCACGTTTAACAACTCTGATAAAAATAAAGAAGCTTTAACTCTCTTCTGTCGTCGTTAAACGGTTTTATTCTACGGTTCAGTCTTTTCGCGTTTTCCCCTTTCGTTTTCTCTCTGTTACTAAACTGACTAAATATCTCTACCTCTCTTTTGATTGCGGCAATAAATACCAATTGCGCGATGTTTTTTTCTGTGTATTACTTTATTGCGGGATATTTAACGAGCTCTCGTTTGAGTACGCTAGTTACTAATGAAAAATGATCGGCGCGTTGTTGTCAGGAAATAACTCGCGGGAGCCTCCGAGTGGCCGTCTAATAATTATGAAGATAGCCTCACGCGATTATTAATATTCATTAAAAGTACAACAGCGAAACTCTCGCTTCCCGTCTCGGGGTAACGGGAAGGAGAGCTCCGTTTAAGAAGCAATACCTTTAAAAATAATGTCGCCACGTCAAGTTCGGCCGGCATGACAAAGAGTAACTGCCGCGCGATCGTAATGAGCAAATATAAGTCAGCCGCACCACCACCGGTCATTATGCATCACGTTCATGTTCGTTTACTCCTTTTTTTTCTCTGATATTACTTACGCGCACGCTCTCCTGCGGTGATACTTTTCTCAACGTGGGAGAAGCCATCGGATATGGTTAACGAGTTCGCGCGACGCAAAGTCCGCGACTGAAAACTTTTGCATTGTAATATGAAGACGAGTCTGTTTTCCTTGTCCGTCCTGAGGTAGTCTCCTTCCATATCTCTCAAAGACTTTCGAGCGCATCTTCCTCCACGCTCGTCACCAGTGACGGATTTCTCGATATTTCTCTTTGGGAGTTCCATTACTACTTCCTTTTCTTTTAATTTAAAGAGACTCGCATTAATTATTAAAAAAAAACCAAGTAGGAGCAGGTATTTATTTGTAACGACGCGATAATGGTATTTTTATCAAAATATTTTATTCGGCTCAGGCGAAATAAAACTTTCATGTTTTTTTATATTTTAGCTTTTGTGATATTTTTTAGTATTGTTATAGACGCATAAGCGTACGCCGCGGCTAATGTTACCTCGAATCGTCTTTCAAAAATGAAATTTTCGACAATGCTCTCTCTCTGTCTACCGACATTTCACGATTGGACATCGCGTTTACTAAATCCGCTACTGTTGGGCCAACATCTCCTCTTCATCTCCGTCTGTTCCTTTAACGCGCGGTGACGTAAGACACTCGCGATAATTAGGCACGACTCCCACCTCTCCGGTAAATACCGTCGAAAGTTCCGACGTTCGTCGGTTCAAATCCCAAGTAGATTCAGCACGATACCTCTCTTAATCTCGCCGAGACTCCCGTTAATTTCGAGTATAAGATGCATCGTGAGTTGTACGGCCGGGCGTCGTCGTTAAGCGTTCTTCAGGACGCAACGGCGTCAACTTGTACACCTTTCTTGGATGATAGAAACGCGGACAGGCGCATTCTCTCTCTCTCATTCTCACTCTATCCCTCTTGGAGAGTTTCTATTATCCATCCCATTCGTCATGAAGGCTTTGTCGCCTGATGCGGGCGTGTCACTTGCGTGCGCGAGTCGTAAATCTCGCGCGAGGTGGTGCAAGCTATATAGAATCTTCAAAGTTGTTTGCTGTCAATTCCAACTCTGTCCTAGATAAGCGCAACAACACCTTCGGGTTTTGTCGCAGCAAAATACAAGAATTACAGTGAATTGATGATGGTGCGAGATCGAGAAACGCTCCGCAACCTCCTCCCGAAAAGACAACGGAGAAAACACGTGATACATACTAGTTTTTAATAACTTACTACCAATATTTTGCACATGTGAAGTTACTTTTATGTGTACATAAAATGTACGATTTGTCAGCATGCGATAAGAATGTAATCAATCATGCGTACCTATTATGCTTTATTTTGTTGATTAAATATACCATATATGGTCTATATTTGCATGAGAAAGGCGACTGCAATGGATAACTGTAAACAATCCAAGTTAATTAATACAAGGGATATGAAATTGTCCAACTACAAAAATTATTGCGTTCTAAATAAACGATCGCGCTTCTTAAGAAAACCGTTATGCAAATCTTTTACTCTTTGACTCAGAAAATATAGTTTTTTTTACTTTAAATATTAATAGACTCATTAATAAAGATGTTATCGACTATATTGAATACCTAATTGTATCAAATGTTTTCTGCTACTCTAAATTTACTTGCTAGATTTTGACCGATGACATTCTAAAAAATACGTCATGTTGATAACCAGCGACCTTGAACGACGCGTCGTCCTGTGCAGCATAATGCAAAGGCCACGATCCTGGCAATGTTCGTTCACGCGATGCAGTGTGCCCTTTAAAAGGCCAAGTATTTGCTAGATAGAGCAGAAGGGGTTCATCGATAAGACTTTAACTATTAGCAAGCACGCGAAATACTCGGAAATGTCGGGACGATTCGTCGCGAGAAGGATTCTAGTACGGACGTCTCCCGAGACACGTTAGTCGCGGAATCGATTTTCCGCGCCGGGCATACTTCGCGAGCTTTGTATTTTAACTTCGCCATTGTGACCGACCGTACAGCACGGTCGTAATCGAATACGTATCGCAGGAACGTAATGTCCAACGAGACCCACTTTGGCGAACGCGCGGAAGTAGTTTCGCGTTAACTGCAGAGCCTTCTGTACGAAGTTCTACACAGCCGATAATAACAATCTATTAATCGGCGGCGTGTAGTCAACGATCGATGGGGCTGTAATCCGCGGATGTCGGCGCGCAGTAACATATATGACCAATAAAATCCAGCTACGCTGTTGTACAAAAGGTATCAATAATATGGCAGCTAAATGGCCATCTTGAAAGCATCTCACGTAATTTTGATTTTCCATTTGTTAAATATTTCAGTGGGCAAATGCACGAAATGAGAGCAATTTTCATAGAGCACTTTTATTGAACAATAAAAATGGCTTTTGTCACGAAGAGGTTTTAACGGAAGCTTTATTTAAATTTCAGTCAGTTTGACACATTTGGTAGGGGGGAAACTATTATTTATAAGTAATAATTTAAAAATAATGGTATTAGCGGAGATATTCATATTTGATACATTGGAGATTTTCTGTGCAAGAAGTTTTACGTAAAGAGGGCCAAATGAAATTTTTATTCTAAAACTGCCAATAAGAAATTAATTGTCTAGACTCATATATTATTAGAAAGATTTTTTTATGTATTTTGCATACGCTTGAATGTTATACGGTTCTTACAATACTAAATTTCTACACTTTATTAATAGTATCTCAAAAAATAATATTTTAGTTATAATATACATTATCCAAAAATTGTTATTTAGTAAATTAAAAGCGTCTATGATATCGAGATTTAAACGGAATGCTAGCATGCATTTCAAAATTAAAAGTAAAACGGGAGTAATGGAAATTGTTGAGAGAGGAAGCGTATTACTATTAATTCCGCCACTAATTTCAAAAATTGGGACAAGTGGTCATGACATTACAGTGAACTGCACAATTTTACAATGGAAGTCAGAATTTTGCAATAGATTTACAAACAGAATGGATTATGTGCGTGATTTCGGCAAATTTTCACGAACAATATGGACAACCATCAGTGTAGCATCAATGTACATAAATATATTCGCTGTGATAAACATTTCGTTTATAAAAAGATAAAAGAACAATCGTATGTGACAATGGAAAATTATTTTATAAGTAAAAAAGTACTGTGTCATCCATTTGCAATTTAATAAAAGCGAATGATAAGCGTTTTTTTTTTTATGGAAATATTAATCGGTCCAAGTTTTTTTCTCATCTTACATTCGATTATATTTCGAGAGCTTCTTATAAATCGAATCGTGAGGGTTCTAGGAAGGCGGAAAGCAATGAAGCGATGAGAGAACGATGAAGTGGTCCAATAAGCAACTACAGATTCTATGAATCTCTCGATTCCATTGTTTTCGAGAGCATGAGAGACTGAGGCGCTCGTATGACCATTCAAGGCTTCTGCGATTGTTTCTCCTTTCAGTAACAATTGGATTGTGCGTTATAATCCACGCATAATAAGTCATATACAGGGTGTTTCAAAGATTAATTCTCCTAAATTCAATAGATGTCAAAATCAGAAAGACAGATAGAGGCAGGACCGACAATTATAACACGTCAGAGACTTAATCGTATTATGTAAGTGTTATATTAAAAATTGGAAAAATTATCATGATAAATCAAATTTTCCAGGCTGTAAATTAATAATACAGTTGCTTGCTCTGACCACAATTTTCACCCAGCTTTCATAGATCCGCTTAATCGCAATCCGTGCGATAATTAAATAAGTCCGTAATCCTGTCGTGATGTCTCGACATTGAAACAGCCGGCGCAGCCGGCAGATGTGCGAAACACTGTATACGCTCACGGGATAGAATGTTCTTCACGTAATAACGAACTAACTGCATTATTCCTGTAACGTGATTTAATATCTTGGCACAACTGTACGTTGCGAGGAACGCAAAGACAATCCTATTACAATGCGCCTGGCAAGTTCCAGTTTCATGTATCAAGGTGAAACAATGGGATCGAGGATTTCGTGGGATCTTTATGTATCTGGCGCCGAGGCAAAATTCCCGTTGCATCCCGCAACTTCTCGCTCGAGAAGAAGGAGAATGGCCCGTAGGCCCGCGGGCGTGATGTTTCGCGGCAACTCCGCCTTCCTCGGACGCGCACCGGGCATTAAAATCGCGCGGGCAACGTATACGGCCCCGGTTAAATTTATCCGCGAAATACTGAACATTCCCCGCCGCACGATAGAAAACGCAGGGTCGTACCGTACCGTACCGCCGTCGCGCCGTACTGTACGGCCGTTCGTGGTGCCGTTTATAGGGCTCGTCGCGCCGCGTTATTATCGCGCCCGGAGAGTTACGAGCATCGTCCGGTCGTGTGCCATTGTCGGGGTTCGCCGAGCCAGACCTCGATTTCGACCAGGACGAAACTGAAACTTCCCCGAAGTCTGGATCAAAAATAATTCACCGACGAAGCTTCGAAACTAGATTTAGCAAAAAAAAAAGAGATTCTTACAATTAGATACGAATACTTTCGTTGTGTTTATAGAATGATTCAGTTATTGATGATGATTGTACATGAAAAATTGATCAATAATGTAGAAATGTTTTTGAGGCTTTGATTTAGAAGATTAAATTAAAAACCCGAAAATTAAAAATATTTTTTATCATTTTTTTAAGCTCATCATATAGCTAACTTTTAATCTCTGAAGATTAATAGTATATAAATCAGCGACGAAAAAATTGAGATATTTTAACAATGGCTGTCTAAATTTGCATTAAATAATTTTTGTACATAATAGAAAATAAATATTTCATTAAACAGTTTTCTAAAGTTTTATTCCTAAAATATTAACATTATTATTTTTTAATGTTATTATTTGTAATATTCTTAATAACATTATACGTATAATGAAATATTACACGTTTTATTTATATTTAGATTTACTAAATAAATTCGGTAACCTATGTTGGCTATTATTACAAAATATTGTTAAAACTGAAAAAATACGTCAGTATTTTTACAAAATTTAAATTTTATCTTATCGAAAACAAAACTTTATTTAAAAATATTTCGTTATATTTTTAAGTTTTCCATATATAAATAATAAAATACATTATTTCCAATTACACAAACAATAACGAGCTATCTGCAATATTCTTTGGGTTCAATTTCTTTTTTAATTATTACTAGACATCACAAACGCGCGCTACGCGCGCGCTATTTAGCTACACAATAGGTACACACAACTGTCAAAATATGCCATGACTGCAGCCGCTCATAAAGTAAGCGCAGCGAGAAAATCAATCGGCATCGCGGAAAAGAGTCAACAATAAACTTCGAGATTTTCAAGAAGACTTCGAGAGATGCGAGTATCGATTTAACGTGCCTCTTTTTAGATATTAGAAGATATAAAGAAAAGGAAAGGATCTCATTTTCAATTTCATATAATTCGTGTAACTCAGTTGTTTTTGAAATTGTATTACTGCATATTATTTTTTGGCTCTCTATGTCTATCTCTTTTTCTTTCTCTCAGAACTCTATCTTGTAAACCTTCTGACGTTCCTCGGTATATAAGAGCAATGCGTACGGGATCCCCGACTTTCAAGGATTCTCAAAAATGCCGAGGGCGAAGAGTCTTTTTTATTATATTAAATTGAATACCAAGATTCCTCGCGTTCCTCATATCGATCCCAGCGCGCCGCGTCCGTCGCGCGGACGCGTCTTCGAGTCGGACGTCGTTTGGCTGGTGGTCGCGAAGTCCCTCGGCAAATTGTTCGAGGAAGTTTATTCGGGATCCCCGGGATCCGCGGGAAGTGCGGCGCGCCACGCTATCCTCCGGAGGACCAAACTTGACGCGCTTATCGCCCGCTGGTTTTCCGGGGACGGACGCCCGCGCCGGCGATTCCGGCAATAGCGGCAGTTTTTCCTTTCCGGTCAGCAAGTAGATGAGCTTCCGTGACGGGTCCGCCTCGCGGCGCGTCTCGGATCCGTTAAATAGACAGGGGAGATCGGATATGTATATACACACATCGGCGTAGATATATACGCGTGGCCGCAAATATTTGCGGAGCGCTTTCGCGAAGTTGCCGTACAGCGAGGGCAGTTTCTGCCCTTCCCCGAAGGAGGAATCCGTTTGCCCTCACCGAGTAATCACCGGTATATACCTCACATCACTGGCGGATCGATCGATCGGAACGGAGAATCAATGCGAAGTGACTCGGTCAAGCGCGCGGTGTCCAGGGAATTTCCCGTAGGAAATGTGGAAAAGGCATCGTTAGCCGCTTTATTGATATTGATCGCCACTTAAACCCTTGATGTCGTTATCGGAGAGCAGCGTGATGTAGTTTCTAATTTTCTACATAATATAACTATTACAGAAATTTGAATTTTTGAAAGATATTTTTAAAATGAAATATTTTTTTTCTTTTTATTCTCGTATTTTTCCGATATCTACCGAAATGTCTTTCACGATTTGAGTATTCACGCTATTAGCATCCTTCCTCGGAGATGAATAATGAACGAAGTACTCTTTTTTCTCTGGATGCTGCATCTCTGCAGATCCGCCCCGTTCCTGCAATATAGAGAAATCAAGAAACAAAGGGGGGAGAAAAAAAGATACACAACGAAGCGGGAAGGAACTGTACGACACTCGGGAGAATCGTTTCTCCTGGCGGATACGGAGTATACGCATTAAAGGCATTTTGATATTATGCAAATGCGATTAAGCGCACGGGAAGGTAACATGGCGCGTTGTCGTTCCCCATGGTCTCCTCTCGGGATACTTTCAGAAAAACGTCGGTGCCGCTGCCGCTGCCGCGGCGCACCGTTATCGGCCGGTATTTCCACGGTAAACGCCAAAGGATCGTATATACGCCGTTCGCGAAACGCAGCGCAGCAACGAGTATAAAATCATTTCGGCGTATGGCCGACCGTGCAATAGCCCGTACATAAAAAATCGCTGCTTTCATCTACAAATCGCTTCCACGATAATCCGTCCACAGCGGCGTATATAAGCAGACGAGACCGCGCCCGATACACTAATTTTGACCTCTTTCCCGCTTGTGCTTTTCCTGATCGTGCTTTCTATTTGCAAATTGTGCCAAATAGAGTAAATCAAACGAGGTAACGCTAGCTCGAGGAATTTAATTTTAAAGAAAAACGTTTGGAATTCCATCAGAATAATGGCATTATGTACTATTGAAACAAAATTTTGCAATACGTATTTTTACGTATTTTTGCTGTCGTATTTTCTTTTTTTTATTTCGGGAAAATAGAATCTTTCCGTTTGTTATTTTATGTATATATCCTGCTGTCTCTTCGAAATGTCACGTTGTAAAGATAACTGCACCTGGCAGCCCTTTCAGACAACTATATTGGCCAACAATTACCGGCATGTAAACGAGTTCTCAACAGTCAACAAGTGCTAGCCTCAACTCTATTGGCGAACAAAGTTGTGAGTTTGGAGCGAAATTCTTTGTTGTCCAACTAGGAACCGATGTAAATAGCGTACAGACAGACCCCCGAACGTTTAGATGCGCTGGGATATTAACTGTATCGTAATATATGATGCAAGTCTGCAGCCTGCAAGTGAAGTTCCGTGCACTGTCCGCTATAATATGCGCCATTAAATGCAATTTATTTCCAAAGACACTTTTTGTTCGTAAAAAGCCTTTTACATCCTACTGATTTTACATTCTTCACACTCTCGTTTATTAAGTTTTCTATATATATGAAATATTTTTTCCTACAAAGTTTCTCGCCCGTCGTTTTATTTCCTTTTACGAAATTCGCAATCGTTATATGAAAATGCCACGCACATAGCATCAATTACACAGTTAAGGAAGGCATATGGAAATATCGAGCATAACATTTCGTTTCCCAAAACCGGGCTAATGGAGCCACGATGATAATATTTGGAATAACGCGTCAGAATGCAGTTTAGCAGTTACGGTATAAGCGCGGAAACCTTTTGCCACGGGACTGGCGCACGAATTTACCTCGGGGCAAAATATTATGCATATATATGCGCCGGAAGTGGATCCTGTAATGCGTATCGATCAAATGGTACGTTATGGGACGCGTAGGATATTAGAATACTTCGCATAACGCTGGGGTTTATACGGAACGCGCCCTGTACGCGTCCACATACGAAACAGCCGACATTCCATCGATGCCGAAATGTACCTATTACGACGACCACGAGCCCGCGGCTCGTGGCCGCAGCCACGGCCTGGCGAATCGCGAGGTCGAACGTGACCTAACCAGAAGCTAACCTCCGGGGTCAAAACGGGCCAAAACGTCGAGCTGAAATAAACCTTTGGCGTTATCGGATTTAGGAAAATGCGACCACAGTCGTGCGCAATACAAAAATCAGCTGGCAGCGGGGTTTAGAGCGAACTACGTCCAACATGTGTACGGTCTACTTTAAGCGTGGCACCGTATTTAGGGTACACCTGAAAATTTATGGACCTCGCCCCCGCGTTTCCGCTCTGAAACTCTCATACGTACTGGTACTGCAAGAAGGAAGGAAATTTACATAGTATGTCGAGGTAGACGATTACGTACTTGTAAATTTTTTGTTGATAAAGCGGGATATCTTTCGGTGATGTGCAATTAATCTCGCGCAGGCGAGAACGGATGAAGTGCGCAAGGGGAATATAACATAACCGTCCGTAAAATGCTCTCCATAGTTCATTAATCGTGTATGAAATTCGACCTATTGTTTCCCAAATTGCATTTAATAAGCGTGGCCTCGGTTCGCCCCGAATCTCGTCAAACTGAAATAAAATTCGTCGAGCGCGCTGGCGTCTAATAGGAAAACTTCGACGCGATCGCGCGCCGACGCGCATGAACCGGCGACGATTTACACGGAAATAAAGTTACACGCTTCGTTTACAAGCCAAGCGCGGCTGTGTGCCGGCGTGTCTTAAAATACGACCCAACGCATGCTGAACCATTAGATCGTAACTTCGCACGTGCGACGGTATACGCGGTACGCGAGAGAGAACGAGAGTAGAAAATCTGGCGTTACACGGTTGTGAGCCAAACCCGTTTTTCGCTACCATTCGTTGTATCGCGCACGTGCGTGTCTCACGTGCGCTCGTCGCTGCGCGCCGCGCCGCACCGTGTCTTTGGTAACAAAAACAGAACAAACTGTATACGAATTGTCAACGAATTAATAATTGATGACAAGCGCGAGCATAAGTCAAGCTGCGTCGCGTATTGAACGCTCCGCGAAAAAAATTAGTGGAGCCACACACCGCGGCTCGGCGTCGCATATTATTGTTAAATATACGTATCAGCCGGCGTTCTCGCAATCATATTGCAAAAACGTGCGCGGGAGTTCTTCTATTTTCATCGTACGCACCGGCGGAACTTATACGACGGCAGGTAAACGTACTGCAAAAGATATTCAAGGGGGGTCCCGTGTATGTTCCGCGCGATAGCACGCGTGTTTAACTTAGGCGAACCCTCCCTCTCCGCGTCGTTGCGAACGAAGGTAAGTCGGGAGAGCCGCCACGCCACGGCAGCGTGGCTGGCATAAAGTCGGAGCAATAAAAATAGTTGTAAAAGTCGGGCGTATCTCGGCTCAATTTATGCTAATAGAGTTGGCCCTGGTCTGGTTGAAGATGCATTACGTTTATCGCGCCGCGCACGCTCCGCGTTGGAAAACGGAGCCGCGAAGTCGCCTGGATGAGAAGACGCGCGATGCGGCCGCGAGCTTGGTGACCGCCGCGCTCCGCTTTCCGTCTCTCTCGCGCGGCTAAATCGATCCGCGCCCCGTTCCACGCGAAACTCGTACTTTTACCTTGTTCTCGTATCATTTCGACTTAATCTTCGAGCAGGTGCAATTGCGCGCCGCTTTCCTCAAACCCGTCGCAAGGCTGTCACTCTCCTGAAAATCGGGAGAGAATATTCTTTTCTTTCGCAAAAACATCTACGCGCCTCCTCATCTACGTATGCTAAGCCTCATAAAAATGATGAATTTTCAGCGTTGAATATTTTGTAATGTAAAGCGTTAATTTACGTTTCGAGGAAACTACATCTGCCAGCCGATTTAATTTGCGACGAGAGTTTAATTTCGTTAATTATTCCGAATATCATATATCTCCTTGTACTTTTTATACCAGTTATTCTGTGTAATTGTCACGTTTCGAGCTCACATTAATCTCTACTTATTTTCATTAAGGATGATCACGTCAGTTTCATTTTATATCAATATTCTCCACAATTATTCTAATTGCTGCTTAGTTAGCTCATTATTATTTTGTCATTATTGCGTATTTGTCTGTTTATGTCTCTCATTTAATATATGTATTATATAACATTTATGTAGTTTAAACATAATATTTTAGAGCAGTGATTCCCAACATTTCTTCTCTAGCGAGTTTTCAATATATTGTTTAGATTTTAGTTTATGTTTACATTTTCTTCAGCTCACTTTCAATATATTGTTTTTATCAGAAAACGCTTAAAAATTTTTATACTTTAAAGGGAAAACGTTAATATATTTTTCATTAGAATGAAAATACGTACAAATTAAACACACGTGTTTTACGTATTAAAATATATGTAGTAGCTTTAGAATTCCATTTGCGAACCACTGTTGAGTATACTTTTGCCCCGTAGCATATTAAATGATCTATGTCTATATCACTCTATTTTCGTGTTGTAACAAACTGAAACAAACTCGCTTACTAGCTTTATACTACGTTGAACACTATTTAATTATTTCGGTGAAACATATTGGCATATTTGTGTAACGAAACGTATTGTATACCGAAAATTACTCTCAAAGCAGGGTCAGTTTCGAAATGTTATTACAGAAGAACTATTGTTGACGCGGCTATCGGGTTTTTTTAACGATTTTTCTGACTGCATGGCAATAGTACGCCACGCGAATACTGATGAAGCCAGTACAACAATGGAACTTGAAGGGAAAATTCGCCTCGCAGTCCGGAGAGCCGTTTGTCTCCAAAAGTCGGAAAATACCAGCCAAACATGCTGGTAGCCTTCGCGATCGTTGCGCTAAGTATATTTCAGTCAGTCGAAAGTTACTGCTAAGAAGTCGCGAATCCGGCTTCGCAACAAGCTATTATTTATTGATTCACTCCGAGCAGGCAGCGTACGCTTTTTCTTGTTTATTTCATCCGAGTCAACAAGACTCCACGAGTCCGTCAGGCTTCCCTCCAGGAAAATAACGACGAATATTTATATCGCATTCAGTGGGACGTTCACGTCCCAAAGTTTACAATATTCCGCCGTATAGCTCCGCGGTGCGGACTTCGATTTCCTTTTCCTTTCGCGTAGACCAGAATTGAATATCGCCGGATTAAAATACGGCTCGATAAGTCGAATTAAGGAGCGCTCCGGTGAGATAGCCCGGGCAAACGTTTTCGTCGCGATCTGTTTCCGCGCTGTGAACGATTTTCGCAAGGAGGAAGATCCGCCGCGTCTGTGGTGCGGTTCAGTGACCGTCGTCGTTCAATCTCCAGGCAAATTGAATTTTTTCGGAGATCAAAGAACGCGGTATATAACCGGTGCGACGGGGCAGAGGGAAATATCCGTCCCATAGGCTTATAGAATGAACGAAGCTCTTTTATGCGGAACGCGACTCCGTCTCTCGTGAATGCACCGGAAGGACATACGGGACCGAGAAACGTTCCAGCCCGTTGACGGTCTTATCCAGATTATCTTGTCGCGGAACACACGCACGCGGTCTCGGTGTGCGCGGCACTTGACATTCCCAATGAAAATAGCGATTGAAGCCAAGCCGACGCCGGCGGGCGAGGATCGGGAACATTTGTTACGAGAACGATGAAACAAATCGATATCCCAATTGTCGCAGCAATCATGCTGCGAGTCCGCCGTCGCGCCGTCGTGTCGATTTGTATCGCCGAGCCGATTTCATAAAACGGGCTCTATGTTTATTAAACACGGTATCCCCGGGGGACAACCCAAAATTTTTCGTGATTTCGTTCCGCGCGACCACCGAAACGCGGTGCAATATATACACATTTTTACATTGGTTTTAATGGTTATCGCGACGTTTTGGAGTTTCATCGAAAAACAAATGATACGGCACCGCATGCACAATTTTTGAGAAATTTTATCCAGATACATTGAGCATTAGTATTCAAGTGTTAATTATTTTTTTTTTACTTGTATTTCCAGCTTTTTACTTTTATCTACATGTACTTTGGTAGGATTTCCATTGGACAGAAAAGACGGTAATAATTATGATCAAAATCCTTCCCAAGTAGAAGCAAATAAGTTGTTATCCGAGCGAATTCAATCGTTTTTTTACTTTTACCTCGCGAGTATACGCAACCCGGTTTCTAGTATGCTACTTCTCATTACACGTTTCAACGAAGGCATATATAGGTACCCGTTCCCTATTCTCCCTTCAACCGAATAACGTTTGGTACCCGGTATCCCATTGAGTGGCGCACGGTGCAGCTTCCGATACTGATACTATTGCCATCATTGTGAGCGCACCTGCCTGGGTCCCGCCGAAGATGCGAGAAAAGAGCAAAGCCGGATATAGTCGGTAAATTTGCAGGAAAACGATGACGACGCGAAAAATTGACGTATTTCAACAACAAAAAAAACCGAAAAATTGGGCCACTCGGCGATTACGCTAAACTCGTGAAAAATTAACGCTTTAGAAAACCATTGGCAATTTTTGTCACGATTTTTCCACGCTTTTTTTTAAAGCTATTACTACGTTTAGGCGACACTTGACACGCGCAATATTTTCGATCGTAATATTTTCCGAAAATTATTGCCAAAAACACTCCATTACATTCGACATATTTGGAACATCAAAATAAAACACAGTATATGCATTAATAAAATGTACAAATTAAATTGAAAGTCTAAATTATTACTGTTGGGAATTGATAGTCAGATAAACAAGTCAGATATTTTTAGGTCTCTACAATAATAATTTTTATCTCAGAATATACAATTCAATACAATAAAAAACACTTGAATACAGATTCGATTACAGAATATAAAAAAGGCAGAAAAATATGGATCGCTCTAATGTTAACGGACAATGTCCGAAATCAGATTTTATCACATCACGTCCGAGCCAGGGTCCTTTCTTAACGAGATAGTACCAAGTTAAGTTTGACATCACGTCGTACTTGGCATATCGTCCACGGATAAATTCGCGCGACTAACAGAACGCGCCAGAAACTTGTTCGCGATAAAAACTTATCGGGCCGCCACGCCACGGTGCACAAGTAAGTTGTTGCCGAATTCGGCGCGTTCTCGTAGAATTTCCTATGCCGCGAGTCGGCGGCGGCGGCGGCGGTAGGTACCCTCGAAATCCCAAACCGAAGCCCCGGGAGAAGCTCGTTCAAGTATCGTGCAATTTGTAAAAGTGCATCGGTGCGCGAGTCCATCGTCCAAATGAAAAGCGAGTGCTACGTGGCGCCCTTACGCCGCCTTCCTACCATCTTCGCCTTTTACGCCGGCTGCTTCCTCGTGTACGGACCGAGTTAATTAAGGAATACCTTTCACGTCGAAGCTAATATACCCCGTATAGATCGAAGACGGCGCGCGGCCCGTCTAAACGTGGCCCGGAAGATGGGAACGTCAGTACAATTTGTTAAGTAACAATAGACGCGCTTAATACCATTCGTCTTCTTATTTGATTGCGAACAGAAACTTCCATTTTGCTAAATATTCATTACAAAGGTACTTGACGCGAGATATTTTAAGATAGCTTCTTAACGTAGCTTCCAGCAATCATTAGAGATCGCTTTATAACTTTCGGTGATTATTGCTCCGACTTATGAATGCATATTTTATTTATACACTTATTGTCAAATATTATTCTCCAAGTCTCAGTAAGATTTATATATAGAATATATATTCTATATCATTATATATCATATAAATGCGTAAAATGATTATCGTTTAGCAAATATAGCTCGAATTACGAAGAGAAAATATAGTTCCTTGACATTTTATTGCTGCTTTTATGAATATTATAATATTAACATTTTTACAGTCGAAGTAATGACTCGATTTGTTAGAAATTCATTACTAATAAAACTAATGTTATGAATTTAACATATATACGTATATTGTATATACGTACAAATGCATTTGTATAATTTATAAGGTGATAGTGAAAATATAATTAATTAATCGCATGAAGACAATCTTTTTATAATGGAAAATTAGATAAATACATAAATTAAAAATAGGTTGATAAAAAAACGTGCCAAAGTACATTACAAAAAACAATATTAAATTATATAAAAATTAAAAAAAAAAGAATCTTTGAAAACTGATCGAAAGAAACGTCGAAGATCCGTAAGAAAGCGAAAGCGGAGGACAATCGGTGAATCGTGCATAACAGCCCAGGCCAGCTTCGTCATCGCTCGGAATAGTCATCTTTTCGCGACTTGCAGCTTGCGAAGGCAATTTCCAATTCCTCATTGTCGTGCACGATGGTGCCGGGAGGACGATAGGTTGGATCTTTGAACCTGTCCCATCGCCCGTTAATGATCGGGTGCTGCGATGCTATTGTTCCTCGAGTGACGCTTCTCGATGCGGAGGACGCGATAACAAGTGCCGACTGATGCGACTGGCGCGGGAGGATATAAAACGGACAAAAGGGGGGGGGAGGCGAATGAAAAAAAAAAGAAAAAAAGGGAGAAAATTGCAACGAGGCGACTTTGTAATCGCGCACTTCCTCCTACGATGCCATTAACCTAACCGGGCCGTTCTCACGGGCTGTTAATACCCGCGACTCGCTATACACGGAGCTGCGCTATTTAACGTCGCGCGGAAGGAAGCTATTGCGGAGTCGCGACGTACAAACGTTGACCTTTGCTCTTTAAAATGCTTTCATTCGAGAGAGGTTAAGATATTTTTCTCAACCTCTGGGATTATATTAGATCGGTAAGCGAGCTCGTAATTTTTGCGTGTATTATTTCATTTATATACCGCGCTTTACTTTAATATTCTATTTAGAGATTTAGACATTAAGATTAAGAAATTAAGTTGATATTTAAGGTGGTGACAAAATCTTATTTTAATTTCCATTGACGGATCTAACTAAATATCATCAGATCGCAAATTAGAAAACATATATCTATACCGGTCTGTCGAACTTCCTGTCCTTCCATCGAGAACTACCGTCGAGATAATCACGTGCGTGCGGAAACCCGTCCGCATAAACGCTCCCGCAATGACTCGCGGTATTTATCATCGTCGCTGAACAAGTATACGAGCAGTGATTTCGCGAAACGACGGTCTCAGGCGCTTCATCTTTCCTCCGTTCGCCTATCGAACGGGTTTCGCACGACCAGCAAAACTGAGTTTTCTCATCCGATGGAAATTCCTGAGATATCGCGAACAGATAAATCAGTACAAATATCTATCAGATCCTGTTAAACTTTGACGAACGTATTCGCTGATATCGAAATCTCCAAATATCCTAAATGTCTTCATTCCTCGAAAGTCTCTGCCTTGCAGAAAACTGTACGGGAGTCGCGATAAGGTATGTGCAGAGATAAGGTATTTCGTACGAAAAATTCTTACAGCGTGAGAAGAAAATTTTCTGTTTGCGTACAATGGTTATACATCGCGAATATCCCGGATGAGGGAGAGCGAAGAATCTCGTAGCTCTCGTATTTCTCAAACGATACAAGCGGAAGGCAGGCAGGTAAGTGGAGTGCTGATACTCGATCGTCTCACGATTCTAGTACCCTCCTCGACCGACGACGACGTCTCGCGCAACCAAACTATTCCATGCACGTTTCATGAATCATAGATATCGACAAGGGTATCGACATTATCCCGCTAAATCATTTTAGGATGGTGTTTCGCGCGGAGATTGTACGGTATCCCCCTAATGAAGCGTGGTAACGTCTTCGCGCGCGCATCCGTCTTCGCGCTTTCACCCTTTCTCCATCGATCACGTATCGTATAAGGCCAAAGTGATCTTAGTGCCACCTAATCGCGCACCGCAAACGACACCGAGCCCGAATTACCGGCGTTACCCTGCGTTGCGCGCCCATAGATAACCGGGCGTCGCTTAACGAGGCCAGTCGACCAGATCTAGTTTCTAACCCGGACGCGGCTCGTGTTCCATTGACCACGACGTTATTGGCTTTCTAGAGACACCGGCGATTCCATAATTTTCATTAAGCCCCCAGTAAGCCTATATTCGCAAACAAGACAAGGACAAATTTAACTAACCCTATATAACTGGCCCTTCTCGTCGCCATTTTGCGCGTGATTAACTTTCTTTAGCCGAGTTAAGAGAAGCGACGAATGTATATCTCTATTTATGCAATCTGTGCACGTGACATTCCTTTGTCTTGCTGTTCCGCGGAATTGGAATGCACGCACGCTCGTCCCACGCAGAGAGAGAGAGAGAGAGAGAGAGAGAGAGAGAGAGAGAGAGAGAGAGAGAAAACGCGAAGACATACGTTTACTTCACTTAACTCACGTCAGAGCGCAGCGAAGTTACTGCTCTGGACGCGGAAATCTATATGCAGTCCGCGAGCCACAATGGTCTGTAAACGCGATGGTATCATCGCACGTCACGGCAACGGCAGAGACAGCGTCTCCCCTTTCTTCCCCATTCTTCCTCTTTCTCCTTCCTTCCTTCCTTCCTTCCTTCCTTTCTCGTTATATTTACATTGCGATATCCGGTAGTTCGATCGGGCTACCTCGGATGTCAGAACTGTCGAAAGAAAAACAAACCGTATATCTGAGTCGTTCGAGTTTAATGCACAACAGTGGCATCGTCTGCCCGAGCACGCGACTATCGGCAAAAGGAGAGGAAACCGTCCATGATAAGAATTTCTCACGTATATACAGCACGTACAGCACGCGCGACGATGTTCTGTTCGGGCTGTCCAATACACCTGCCTCTATTGCCAGGCAAACTAGGCTAAACGGCAAATTTTGCAGTGTCGAGAAATCAATCTATCGTCAATTCAATTTTTCTGCTCCAGTGTTAATTTTGCAACATATTTTGCACTGTTTGAAATGCATAGTGATTAGTTTAAAACGCAATTCTAGATATTTATATATTTAATGACAGGAAAGCGAAATCTAAATGACGAAATATCTTTATCTTCTTTTTTCCTCTATCTTGATTCTTGCATCATCTGTGTGTAAAATCTGAGGAAACAAAACTACAAAAGTTTGCCGCTTGTCTTTTTAAATACCGTCGGTATATTAGCCAGATCATTTTTCCATTCGAATCTAGAATTTGTAAGCAGGAATGTTAATAGTTCAACTAGAATGAAACTAGAATACGATGAAGTAATTCAATATTATGCACGATCATTAATCGTGTTGTTCGTATATACACTGTATAAAACGGAAATGGATATTTCGAACGAACGAATGGCTGAAGCGTAATTGACTACCATTGTTTAGATATCTCCTGCAGCGCTTCGCTTTAAATGTCACAAAGCGGTAATATATGTCGCTTTTAACGATCGCTGATGAATACACATAGGGGCCTAACACGCAACCGCACACTTTTTTCTCGGTTATAAAATCATTAGCGTTCATATATTACGGATTCTTTGACTTTTATTAATCTACCATTTGAAAGTCAATATTGAAACGAACGATATTCTCCTCAGTGACTCTCTTTCGAACCGTATAAAAATGCTTGAACTATTCTGTAAATCACCCTATAGCGCTATGTGCGCTATGTGCGCCGTAGAAAAGAAATAAACATGCAGGAGTAGCAGGGAAGAGTAGCAAGGAGTCGACAGTAAGCAAACATAAATTATCCGACATTATTGTGCTTGTCTGTCTATCTTGTCGCGTCTCGGTAGCTTTTTCCAAACACGCGTACGCGTACCTAAAAATATCTTGCGTCCAGCTCAGTCAGCTCAGTGTAGGATCCCTCCGCAGCTGCAGCAGCATAGCCGAATAGGTCGAATTCGGTGTCGAATATCAAGTAGACCGACGTAACTTTCAATTAACGCGACCGCACACGATGAATGCGCGTGCGTATGGAAAAGCGACGAAGACACGACAGAGTGACAGACGTAAAGGGAGCGAAAAGAAATATCGTACCGAGACCCGAGAGCGAGCGGTCTCGGCGAGTAAAACGGCACGATCGCACGTCGCGCGTATTCGCCGCGAAATCGAACTGCCATCGTTGAATCGGGCGCGGCGCGAAAACTCCGGGCCCTGTGTAATTGGATTTCGCGCAAAATTTGATCATCCGAGAATTATTTTGGAATAGATCGTTTATTTTTAGCGCAACACAGAACAAGCTATCTCATGCCGGGCCGATTTATAAAGCAAACGAACGGGGCGCTATTTTAACACTTTTCGTTTGAAACAACCCATTGAAACAGATTTCCATTTACCGCGGAAAGTTCCATTCCGCTCATTGACTTATTTTCTTTGCGTTAGAATTATCGCGGTGTATATCGGACTATATCAGCCACGAGACATCCTGTACAATCTCACGATGGTTTCTATAAAGCCATTAACAAGCCGCGTGCCTATCAGAAACACTCCGCCGTCGGAGAATTAACCGCGTGCCTTAGTGTGGAATCAACAGGACCGGCTTGTTCGATCCAACATACTCTCGTATTTGCCACTATTGTTCGTGCATATATACATCGTGGGTTTGGTCAGAGGCGCGAAAGGTTAATACCGATGCCACTCACAACAGGCTACTCTTATCGGGCCATCCGATCTCGGGGATGTTTTGTCTCGTGTTTGTAGAGTCAAAGCATTAAAGGACTACAAACCACAAATCCTACACTCAGAGAAAAAATTTGTACCAGCAACTAGAATTTTTTTTGTTAAACCGTCTAGAAATTTGTGGATAAATAGCGCCTCAACTATGTATAATATAGTTGTAATAACAACAATAAATAAATTATTTAAACTACAAGAAAGTAGTGGCATTAACGAAAAATATATTGTGTATGCAAAAAGTATGTTGTAGTAACATGAATAATTATTCATTGTAGTGATATCAACATAATTTTTAGAGTTGTCTAATAAAGAATAATTTCTTATTTGTTAAACTAAAAGATTTATAATTAATATACCTAGCAACTAGCGCCTGAAAATATCTGTTTTGGTCCCGTAGGGGGTCTCCTTATATACAGGTCGGTGCGAAATTTTGAACTCGAGAGAATGTACGGGCGATGCGACGCCTAGCGGCGTCGATGCAATCTATTTATAATCCAAAATTGATTAATATATATGTGGGTGAACACACCCTGACTGGCGAACCTTAGAAGGATCGCTGGAAAAACCCTGCTAAGCGACCCTAGTTATAGGAATCGATGTTGAATTTTAAACACGCAAAAGTATACTGGCGATGCACCGCGTAGCGGGCGCGAGCCGAACTCTCTCGCCGCGCGTGTCCGCGCTGCCGCCCGCACCAGCTTCTGGAAGTATGCTACACAACAAAAAAATATTTGTCTAAACAATAAGTCAAGGAGTTGTCTAAACTTGAAAAATGTTATTGTCATATCTTGTTTTATGGAGTCTATATAACTATAATAATTATAGTTGAGGCGATATTTAACTTTCAACTAATAGTTGACAAATATTGTTTCTGTGACTATATTTTTATGGTATTCAGTACTATTTAGTTCCTATTACTTTGGAAAACTAGTTACAAGTAGTTAAACTGCAGAGTTGCCAAAAAAATAGTTGCCACAACTATTTAGATTTCTCTCAGTGTAAAGAAATAACGTAAGCTCACAAGCGTCTCCACAAATAGTTTGCACTTTTCCGTTTTAAGATTTTCCACGAATCCCTAAGCCTACAAATTATATTTTTGCAGTCGAGAACTGCATAATACACAACAGCTTGTCAGACCCAGCCGGGTGTTTTTACATGTAACTCTGTTAAATCTATATTTTTTTATGTGAATTATTTTTTTAGGCATAATACCAGATATTCAAAGTATTTATAAAACCAATATTTAAGTTCGCTAAATTCCAAAATACAAATGCTTAAACGAAAAGAAATTTTCAAGAATGTTAGCAATTTGAAATTTTTACTGAGTTTTACTCAGTAAATTCATATACACATATATACATATGTAATTTTAGAATTAATATTTAATATGAAAATTTATTCTTACATACACAAAAAGTCATTCTTGAAACGATCACTCTTGATATATGTATATATTCTATATATAATCTATAGGTATATATTACATGTATGTATATATTATATATATGTAACTTAATTCTTTAAAATGTATCATTATTACGATGATATGTAAGTGGAAAAGAATTAACTCATTCTATTTTGCCTATTTCTTTATTATTTTCAAATAACGCTATTTTCGCTGTTTAAATGATTTGCTAAATTCGTAAAATTATTTTTAAATTCGCTATTTTCAAAAATTTATTATTCTCAAATAATCATTAACCTCTATTTAACTATTAATTTATGGCTAGTCGAGTTATTCTACTGGATAAATAAACCTGTCTATTTATATGACGAAGAAAGCTCGATTAGAGGATAGTTTAGAGGTTTCGTCATATATATATAAACTTCTATAAATAACTTGTTCGTAATACGATTTATCTAATTGTGAGTTCTATCCACGATGCGGCAAGAAGGTTGGAAATAATGCTCGCGGTTTGCGCTGCGCACAATACTCGAAGGAAATCACCGCCTGAGACTTTAATTCCTCGATTATCCTACATTGCCCCGTTAGAGGATATTGCTGGCGTTATGCAGCTTCTACAGGATAGCTTCTAACCTGCTTGTACAGCTTCTTCTTGGCGCAAGTTGGAAGCGACCCTGTATATCTGAGATATGCTTGTATCTGTGTCCTTCGTACTTAAAAAAGACGCCAAGAAATTCGCCTTTTCCGCTTTTTTCGCCTTTGTGGCGAAAAAGATGTATATACTCATTAAAACAAAATGACAGATATTTTTTATCTTTAACCTTTTAATTGCGAATACTGTGCATATATGTATACATGTATATGTATATAACTTGGACAGAGATTGAGATATTTGCAGCAGGCAAAGCGGATTGTGTATATTCCTCGTGTATTTCTTATATGTATTACCTATATATATTGCAAACGATTTCATGGATCGTATAGTCGCAAAAGACTAAAATATCACATAATACCGGAAGAGCTGAAAGAGCCAGCAGATGTTATACTGGATTATTTGAAGATTCTCTCGCTATTCGTTCTACCTCTTGTAGAAAATCTTCGTATTTCCTGTCGACGAATCATCGTATGATGTTAGCCGCGGGGTGTACCGTCGAAAAAATGCGCTCGATTTTCGCGGAATTGTAAGACGAACGATCTTATCGAGCGAGTGAACCGGTATTTCCTTTTATTTCTCGCTCATCGTAACTATTGCCCATCCGTTTATCACGCGATCGTGTATCTCGCGGCTAAACAAACGCAACGTACTAACGTATTATTTTTGTTAAACTTATATTAATTACCCAACTTATTTCTAGATTAACTCGAATAACGTTAGCCCGGCATTAGTGCGGCCGGTACAACTTGTTCTGAAGCAGGATTGGCCCTATCCGGTCGGTGCTACGTATTGCGCGTATATAGCCAGGCGATTACCCGCGGCAGTGTCGCGTTTCCGGCGGTACCACACTCGCGTCGTTCTTTTTTTCTCATTCCCTGTTCCGGGTAATGGAAACGTTTGGGAGCAACGATTCGGTTCTATCTTTGCCGATTTGGATTGAATTGCCTTTCTGGTTATCGTTGGTATTACTATCGCGGCCGTTATCCGCGTTCTTCTCCTTTATCTCGCCGCTTTCCACCGTTCGCTCCATCTATACGTCGTTGCTCGTTGGAAACGCCTCGTTACTAGATTCCCGGAAAGTATTCCGACATATACGTAAGCCTCGGTCTGGAGAGGCCGTACAACGTGCACGCAGAAGACCTACAAGATGGCGAAACATGCGTTGCGATGCGACATATACGAGGCATGATGGGTCGGATGATATAAAATGCAAGTATTTAAAAAAAAATTAATATTTAATGCTTAGATTATATTAGAATAGTTATTACAGGATTACGATACGAATTACTTGAAAATAACTATTGAAAAAGTATTTTTACCGCCCATTATGCATCAAGCAAAAATTTGAGCTAATTTCCTTCACCTCTACTCCAGTTTACAATAATTCGATAAACCCGCGTTCAGTTTTTTCTCTTGTTTACAAAAAACTCACTAAGGGCAAAAATGGATTTAAAAATTTAAATATTCTTTACTCCGAGCTGAAAAACGCTCACAGCTAAAATGAAAAATACGTATTTCGGTGTGCGCATGCACATTTTCTTGTCGTTTCATTACAAGGGCTGCGGGAGTCGCCCGGACATTTTTAGAGGTACTCCGCGCAATTCTGTCGACACGCGAACGTCCGTGCGCGCATTGTCAGCGTCTTGTTAATCCTCCCGCATCGTCAATCTTGTTCCGCCGATGCAGCTTCCCGTGCTCTCCTCTCAGTAACATGATACGAGCGTTCCCGCGCGCTGAAAGCGTACGACGAGTCCGCTTGGGAAAAATCGTAGTACGCAGAGAGAAGAAGTGACCCACGGTAAAAGAGAGAGAGAGAGAGAGAGAGAGAGAGAGAGAGAGCAACGGCAAAGGGACCCGGTGGCTGTGTGCATCTACCGGTTGCGGTGACATCGTACTTGACCGAGATACCGATACCCACAGCCCCGCTATACTCTTGAACCTCGTATGGGCGTTCCGGCCTCGAAACACGCCGATACGCTCGCGGAGCGCCGAGTGTCGCAGGAATACGCGGACAAAGCGATATTCGCGAAAACTATAAAGTCCGCTCTCACGCTAGTTCGCAAATTGTAAAACACGAGTTAGGCAGGCCTGGATTTTTCTCTCATCAAAATCTCCGGGGACGGAGGTTTTTAAATTAATTATTTGTAAACATGCTTATCTCGCGTAACGTTAAACATATGTTAATGCGGCGTTGGAATACTGTTGTAAATTAAGAGGACTGGCATATATTTCCGGCTGAAACGTGAAACCACCTACAATGTTTCTTTTCCTCTGGCAGCGCAGCGCCATTATCTCTCTATGTGAAATTATTTGAATATATCAATTATTTGCAAATATAATGATGTATATTGTATATATATAAGTAATTTTGTGATATTATTATAATACAAGAATTACATTCAATATTGTGCGTTATCCGATCTCCATTTCGAATGGCTTCACAAGCTATAAAATTTCATTTTTGTATCATAATACACATAATATTTGTATAGCTTCGATGCGCTATTGACACTCCAGCTATTGACACCTAATATTCATGAAAGCTTCCATTAACGAAAAGCCGATTCTATGTTAAATGAAAAGATCCATTGAAAGTAACGCTGAAATCCTGGCCTATACGAAAACCCATCTATTATCACACGGCTCTTCATGATTTGACGAGCGTGCGTGATGATACTCCCTCGAAATCGAAAATACATGTATTCTCGCGGTCCGATGGGTATTCTCGGACTCGTCCGCGAAACGGACAGCCTCGTCCAAGAGTGATGATGTTCCACAACGAGGCGTCCACGAATAATCGGAGGCTGCTTTTCATTTCGAGGCGATGCACGCTGCGCACGGCGCGCTTAATTGGCGCGACGGCGTCTCGTTCGTTCGCGGCTGGAAACCGGCAGTGTACGCTAATAAGCGAAGCGCCGACAGGGAAGCTCGCTTAGCACATCAATTTAATTTTTAATTTCCCCGGGCTCTTACCGTCGCCTTTTCCTCTTCCTTCCATCCTCGACGGTGGCCCTCCCCCGACCATGTTTCCATCTGTCGCGAACGATATACGGTCACCCATTCCGCATCCGTAATGACATAACGACGGCCGCATCTAGCTGTCAATAACGTGGTATATATATCCGATAACTTAATTATTCCGCTATACGTTAGGCGCGACCTGGAAACAGCTCGGTGCTCTAAATCGATCGACATCTCCCCTCGAATAGGACGAATAAGTAAATTAGGTCTCTCTATGCAGAATCGCGAAGTACGGATCCGCGCGCGCATTACTCACCAACAATGCCAGGCGTTTGCACGCAAATAAGGTAGTCTAACATACGTACAACGTGTAAATTTTCCTTTGCGTGACTGTAATGTCTGCGGGCATAATCTATCCGTATAACACCTTCGAATTTTGAACTCGATTATAAGTCTTGTCACTTTTATTGATAGCAATTATAATCTGTAAAAAAGTAGTGAATTTTGTTAAGCTAGATTTTTATTTAATCTTGACTCGTAACAATGCGAATAATATTCTTCTTTAAATCTTTATAAAATTTTATTATAACAAGAAATTGATTTTTTTGTAATAGAAAATATTTGTGTGCTATATATGTAATAGATGAACTATACACTGCCAATCCAAGTGTGTTGTTTTTATACGCTTAAAAAATGACAGATTTGATTGAAGTTCTTCTTACACATTTTTTACCGTTTTAAATTATGTCACTTAACACTCTTAATTGTATTAAATTAAAAGTTAATATGCTTAATCGTGTCAAATGACGTGATTTAAAATGGCAAGAACAGTTTTTCAGCTAAAATAACTAAGATTTGCAGTATACTTTAGGTTATACATATATATATGTGTATAATTTTTTTCAAGTTACTCAGTGTTAGTTATACACATACAAATCCACTCATTCACTCATACACTGCACATATGCACACACGTACCAAAAAATGCATCGTAGTTAAGAATCTTGGTACCATCTCACGACCAATTTCTGTCAATATTAGTTAAAACTGATTGAAGTTTAATTGAGTCTCCTTCTACCTTCTCTCTCTCTCCCTCTCTTTCTTCTCCTTTTTCTTTTTAAGTAACGATATAAAAAGAAACCAGAAATAATTTAAACTTTAATTAACTCTTAAGCGTTACAGAAGCGGGTCAATTAAATAATTAATTACTATGAAATTAGAATCACTAATGCAACTGAGTCAGTTCTAAATCAAACTTGCGTTTGCGCGATACCGGAAGCGGATATCAACTTTCGGGCAATAACGTCAAATTTCGGGATAAAATCGTCACCTGCTTCGCATCTCGCGCATCTGTCGCTTCAAAATCGCTCCTCGCTTAAGTGTACGCGACATTCGCGAGTATTCGAGTTTCGAAAGAGCAACGGGAAAGTTTTATGCACCGGTATTCGGTATCCATACGATGTACTCGGCCCTTCTCATTCGATCTTAAGAGCGCCCAAGAGTCGGAGACAGCTTAACGCTCGGGTTACAAGCTTCACATGGCTCAATAGGAGCAAAAGGTTCGAGGCGGACAAAGCGCCCGTTCATCAGACCCTCCGGCAATGGCCACGTTGTCCGATGGTAAATAATCTGGTGGTAATAAATCCGGCAACAAAACGCGCGCGCGCGGGGAAAATACTTTCGTTCATCCTCTTTCGCGACGCGCGTTTTCTGTTTCAACCGGTTCTCAAAGAAAACCGCAAATATTTATCCTCCGTATACGGAGATTGAATATTTCGTCTAAAAATGTGCCTGTGTTTGAGTTGGGTTGAGTTTTTGCAGAAGGGACGAGAGGACCGTCATTAACATGAAACACACGTTTTACGATATGGTATTCGCAACGTCTTAAATACACAAAAATCAGAACGTGTGATCCTCAATTATTTTCGAAAGAAGATAATTTTCTACCTTCGATAAGGAATTTATTTGAGAAAACGTTTTTCATAAAAATCGCTTTTGCGTTTATTATGTTTAATAAAACTGTATCGCGCTTCGCTCGAGCTAACGATCTGTCGAGGTGTCGACCGTCGCGTTCCGTTCTCCTTTTAACCGTGGCCGAGTACGAAAAGTGAGGAAACAACGGCTGGGCAAAAATCGTCCCGCCGAGTTTATCTTTGCGATAAAAGTTTACCTTTCGTTAGACGGAAGTGCTTCGGTTTCAGAAGGCACTTACGTGCCGCGTATCCCGCGCGCGTTTCTTGCGCTTCTCTCGTCCGTGATTCGCGGGAAAAGTACGGTCGACAATACGCTTTTCCGCGGGGAAAAGCGAGCAAAACCCACGGAGCCAACCCAGGGGGATAGCTCTTGTCTCGGACAAAGTCAAATATCGAAGCGACGCCGGTCCGAGTTTCCCGCCAGCTTTCCCGTTACTTACTCTGGTCTCTAATTACAACGTAACTCCCCGCCGACGACGACGACAACGACGACGACTTGGACGCCGACGAGAACGATGCGGGCCGGCGATTTATCGCGCTCGGCATATTGCCGGGATATTTTCTCGCCGAATCTGGCTTTCCTCGGAAAGACGGCGGCGGGTAACTTCTCTCCGCCGTGAAATACGGCTTTGAGCGAAAGCTCCTCAGCGAAGAGTGTCCAGGGATCGCGCGCAGTTCGCTCTTCTCTCTCTCTCTCTCTCTCACCTCTCGCTCTCTCGCTCTTTCTCTCTTTTCCGCTCTGCCTCTGCGAAAGAAGTCTACGCGGAATCTCCCGCTCTAGAAGGCGAAATGCGAGTTCGCCGGGGCCCTCGGGAAAAATGAATGAAAAATATTGTCTTGGACACAATGGCCCCGAATCCGTGACGGGATATCCCCGGCGTCGTAGCTGACGCTCTTCACGACGCGGAGGGTAAGATCGGGCTACCGAGATGAGGAAGTGGCGGTAGGGGCCCCTGACCGAGGGAGGGTAGGTGGTTGCGGGAGTAAGTTATAGGCTAGGATTACGAGATTGCCGCGAGGGGATTACGACGATGGGCTCCTGGGACGTCCAATCTCAAGGATAAACACTTTCTGACGTTCTTACGCTCAGCCGGGCTCCCATCTCCCCCCCTTCTTTTAGCGCCGTACTTCGACCGTTTCTGTTCCCCCTTTGCGGCCTCGGCCGTGGCGCTCCCACGTCCTTTGTCCTCTGTCTCGCACCCACCATCAACGGGTCGCCATCACCCCCCGCTTTCCACCTTCTGCTTATAAAGAGCTCTCGCGGGTAGCCGACTACTTGCGAAAACTCATTTCTCCTGCGCCGCGCCCCCCGTTCCTGGCCTCGCCCCCGTCGTCACCGACGTCGAGGATTCTCTCGGTGTTTTTGACGTGAACAGGCGCATCTATCGAGGCTCGGAAAGGGGCGTAAATGAAGACCTCTTTCGCGCTTTCGACCCCGAGTGGCGGGACGTGCTTTTCGGTGAAGCGTTTGTCAAACATTCGCGTTTAAAAGGTGGAGGACAGGGAGAGAAAAGCAGACGGAAGGGATTGACCATTGAATTTAAATCGCTTATTTTGTGAAAACAATATAGATCTAAAGATTAAAATACCTCAGGTAACGAAAACTGCGTTCCTTTCATTATATACATATAAGTGCTCTTCGGTAATGGAATAATATCCAAATTTAGTGTGTATTTCATTCTGTTCTATATGCTCGTTTCAAGTACACGCATTTACCGCGCGAGCAGATTGTTTGGTAGCTGATCCTTGTTAAACAAACGAGAATCGATTTATTAATAATTTGGTTTCCGGCATCTCGGCGAAACATTCCGGGGGCTAATTAATCCATTCTACAGAAATGTAATATTCCGTTGTATACCTACGCGCTCGCGCAGAGAAGTAGATTATCGCATAAATCGATGCATGCTAACCGGTTAATATTACCGCATTTAACGATCACACCGTTTCACTTAATATTTCATCAAGTTTCGATCAATTGCAGCGTTGTATATTTAAGCAGCGATGATTTCTCGCTACGTCACGTACGTTGCGCAATATGAAAAATGTGTTTCATCGGGACGATCAACTTTTAACGCCGAATCGACGCTGAATTGAAATCAATTTTTCGTCGGATGAAAATGTTCGCGCATATTTAGGGCGGGCATTGCGGTGGGACTATCGCTAATTTGGCGCGGTAATTTCACGAGCCATCGTTCAAGACTTTCGGCGAGTAGAATGGTGGAAATGCGCTTTGACGGGCTTAGGGGAGAGAGAGGCCCAAACCAACCACCGCGACCAAAAACTTTCTTCCACCACGAAGAACCATTTCCCACTACTTTTACTCGGGCTCTCTTAGCACCTCCGGCAACACGTCTTCACCCTTGGCCACCTCCAACTCTCTTGCTCGCTCGCTCGCTCTCTCTTTCTCTCACTCACTCTCGCTCATTCTCTTCTCGACGGAACTACAGAAGTTTAGGAGGGATGCGTCGGACCTACGAGTTGGCTCGTTCTCGACTTAACCGAGCTGCCGATATACCCGGGCATAATAATTCCCGCGCATAACGCGCGGGGCTTTTCCTACGGTCTTAGAGCGGTGAATTCATTAGGAAGTTTCCACGCGGGCGTGCATCCGGCGAGGCCGCGCGCGAGAATTTAAATTCAACGTTTAAAACTGATATTTCTTATAAAACCCCGCGCGCAGCGCGAGGATATATATGAGGTGAAGGAGAAACGGTTGAGGCGCCGCGGAGTGCCGATGACGAAACGGAGAGAGAGAGAGAGAGAGAGAGAGAGAGAGAGAGAGAGAGAGAGGAAAAAGAGAGTCGCAATTTATTATTCCGCAGCAAAACTCCATCACAGCAAGAACGCACGTATAGAACGTATATAAATATGTCTGCAACGTATAATAAACGATTTTCATAGAAGAAATGGTTCACGCGCGAAATTGATATGGAATAAACAACAGTATAGATTACACAGACCGCAGTAGCATATATTTCCATATTAATCAATAAACTTTTGTAAAATGTTATTGAGTCCACACAATGATGCATCCGCATAATCGATTTTATTTCAGTCAAATGAATACTTAAAAAAAAAACGTAATTGTGTTATTTTTTTATTACTTTTACATGCTAATTATTTTTATATGCTGATTTTATATGCAGCAAATGTATAAAATGTTCATATACCCCGAAAGCTAAGAATAACAGGAAACCTATAAATATTCATCAAGTTACATCAGCTAAATTGAAGATGGTACGTGTATAACAATAATATAATATAATAATAATGTAATAAAATTTTATATAAATACGGAGATCTTATATAACGTATAGAAAATCACACATGTATTAAATACAGAAATGTATATTTAATAAATATCAAATATTTTGTAGGTTGATTTATCGTAAAATATTGTGTCGTGCGTAAGCTCCATTTCGATAAAACGATAAATTAAACGTGTGACCGAGTTTTAACCTCGGTGGCCGGTAAATATAAATAAATAATATATTTATTATCTCTAATTTTTCATTATTTAATATAATAAAGTGAAAACAAGAGCTAAAAAACGTTACGGCAAAATTTTATTAAACTTCCGTAAGGTCATTATAATTTCAGAAACCGTAGTTCAAAGTTCGTGGAAATGGCAAGGCCGTAAGAACGTTTACACTGGAAAATCAGAGCGGTTATGAATTTTCAGTCGATACAGCGGCTTATTGACTTTATTATAAATATGACGACGGAGGGTGGGCGAACGCGGCGCGAGAGAAGATGCGGCGCAGAGAAACGAGAAGGAAGAGAGAAGGGAAAGAGAGGAGGAAAAAAAAAGAGTAACGAAGGAAGTGAAAGCGGAGGCGGAGAATGTCGCGGAAAAACGAGGATGGACGAAGGAGAGCGCCGCGGCTAGAAAAGTTGGCGAGATTGTCCGCGCTTAGAGCCGAGCTAGAGCTATATCGCCGCTTGGAAGGCGAAGGAAGGCGCTGTACGCTCGTGTAAGTCGCTCTGCTTGCAGCTGCGTAAACGCCGAGACTACGTAACGATGTAAACGCAATGCCTATAAATAAGGCGCTCGCGGCTAATAACCGGCAGCAGGCACAGCGGGCACCACGAGCCGCAAGGCAATCCGTTTAACTTCGCCACCGTTGGCGATCGCCGCCGTTGCTTTATAAACCATTTCGCACCCCCTTGGTCTTGGTGGTGATGGTGTTGCTTTCCCCGGGGAAAAGTCAGCGAGCGACAAATTATTAGTTACGAGAATTAAATCCACCAATACGCGCCAGAAAGAGAAAGCCATTCCCTTCCTCTCTCTTTTTCTCTTTCCCTCTTGCAGTTTGCTTCCCCATTCTTCTTATCTTCATTTATTTAGCGCCATCCAATAGTCTGTTGTTTAAACTCCGAATTAAAATCCCGAAAAGATAAAGTCCATCTGAATTTGAATGAAAAGTAAAATCTTCCTTTTTTTTATCGCCTCTCATTAACTTAGTTCACAAACAGCTGTTCAGTCACTCATAATTCGAAAGTTATTAATGATTCGATATTTTAATTAAGAAAAAAATTTAAACTAATCCAGGAAAACCTGTTATTATAATTAATACGAGGTAATATGTATGAACTAAACAATCTCTCGATACTTTCGTAAATATTTCGTAAAGCTTGATTTCTGCTCTCTTAAATAAACGAAAAAGTACGGTGTTGCAGATAGACAATATGAATGAAGAATACTGGGGGAAAAGCTGTATTTACGGTTGTCGCTTATCGGGTTATATTTATCGTATGACACTATTTCAATAGGAAAACGACTGCAGGATACAATAAAGCTGAGTAAACACGGGTAAACAAATGTAGTACACATGTTTTATCTCACACAGGTGACGAACGATCACAGCGAGAGGCAGATAACCGGAGATCTTTGCAGCTATATATCGTATCACGTAACGCTAAAGTCACAAATGATTAGGTACAAGCTCGGAAAGTTCATCGTCCGCATAGATTGAACGCTCGTAAATCAGCATTGCAGATAATTCTAGCTTTGACCGCAAGATTTCCGCGCGTTTCCTTTTGTGCGAGTCTCTTTTCGCCGTGCAACGATGGATTCTCGGAAATGTATCTTACTCGCGATGCTAAACCCCATATCAAACGTTTTTGAGTGCATACACTCGAGACGTACGCGGGCGCTATCAAAGAGCGCGCACGACACACATTAATACCGCGATTAATTGGAGCAGTTGTATCTCGGTGACGGCGTACGGAGCTTTCGAGCTCTCCATCCATACAAATTAAATAAGGAGCCGCCTTTATACGCGCGACTCTCTGTAAATGGGCTCACTTAAGCTCTGATCATCCTTTTGTTATTGCCGCCGTTGTAGTTTTCCGTCGTTAACGAACCCCGGTGTCGAATAACGACGGAGACATCTAACGCTAAACCCTGATCCGTTGTGAAGACGGCTTTAAGTTTTGGCATGCTGTACGCTGTACCCTGACTCTGTACGCGCGTGTGTATATACGTATTACGGGAGGAATATGCGGGAAGAGGAGAAAGAGAGATAGAGGAAGGTTGGAGGTGTACGTGTGCCAACGATGATGAGAAGGATCGAGGTGAAGGTGAGACAGAGAGAGAGAGAGACAGAGAGAGAGAGAGACAGAGAGAGAGAGAGGGAAAGAGAGAGAAAGAGAAAAAGAGGAGTGGGGAACGGAGCGGTAGAAAGAAAAGGAGAGAGAGAACTGAACGTTAGGTAGGTAGGTTGCGAGTGAAAAGACAGGAGGAAAGACGGGGCGAGAGACGTACCACGGAAGGGAAAGGAAGGCAAATGCGTTGGTAGGAGCGGTAACCGGCTCGACTGGAACCCAACGGCGTCGAGCGAGTGATTTTCTTCTTCTTCTTCTTCGGAGTACAAGGCCGGTCTCTTACGCTATGAACATTTCGGGTCCTCTATTCAAGCCACCCCACCCCCATGAAAAAGATTACCCTAGTCGGCTCGCAGTCACGTTTTAGGGTTCTCTCCCGCAGGTATTAGTAGTAAGGTAACAGATAACCGAGGTTTTACAACCGAGATTTTTTTCACTTTTGCATTCTTCTTCCATTTCTCCGTCTTCAAATGTCTGCATGTTAGTTTATAAATATGCGTAAAAGTAGTTTACAGAGCTAAAAAATACATGTTTCATCTCTTTCTAAACCGTGATAAAACGGAAGAGAACGATCGTCGGTGCTCGTTCGCCGCTCGAATAGCGCACTATTCATAAACCAGAATGTGAAAGTAGGACTAATGCTTGACATGAGGGCACACGTGCGCGATACGTGTAAGCATACGCGTGCTGTCGCGGACATATATAACGTACCGCAACCGGGTATGTAATAACATTGCGCCGTTATTACGCTAAAAAGTGGTAGATTAATATAAAGATGGTTTCATGACTCTCTGGACTTCCGGACAGTGGTGTGATTGCAAATGTAATGAAACATGGGAATGCCCGGTGGTATCAGGGAATCGGACGTAAAAAGGGCGCGTGTGTCTCTATGTCCGCGTGTGCAAAAAGGCCACCTCCCCCGAGTCAAATAAATGTGGGCTTTGTAAAGGTGGTTCGTATTCGTCGCTGAGCAAATGAACGTGTCAGGCGCACGAATGGCGCGGCGGGGCGCGCGCGTTCGGTGCACAGGCACACTTTGTACGATGAATTTCGTAACAGTCGGAAAGGGGAAAACGCGGTATTGAATGAAAATGTTCCTTGCAAAAGACTTGCCGCGAATTGTAATTGGTATTCGAAGGTATTCGGCCATGTGCCGTTTCTGCAACCGCGAGCGGCACACATATCAAGATATGTATCGGCAGCGAGAGAAAGAATGAAAGAGCAAGAGAAATACACGAAAAAAGAGAACAAAATATTTATTACGCTCTATGAAAGATAAATAGAAAAACAAAGTAGGTATTACAGCAACGTAGTATAGTTTAAAGTATGGATAACAATTAGTAAATGCACCGTTAATTATAAAAATGCAAATTAAAAGTAAAAAATTAACTTTGAGATTATACAGAGCAAACAGAAATAAAGTAAAAATATTAAATAAAAATTGGAATAATAACATCCTGAAAAATTAAAGAGAGAAGATATATACAAGTTATATAAATATATTTAAATACGTAACTTATATATATGTAATAAATATATATAAGAATATGGCGCTTGTATAAAAAATGGAGAATAAAAAAGAGAGAAAGAGAAAAGATGAGACGTGAAAATCTCGCGTATTCTACGCCAATGAAAGAAGTGGGACCGGTGTGACTGGTTCGCAGATGCGAGACCCTCGCGGCCGCCATTCTCGACAACATGTGGTCGAAGCCAGTAGCCGATCGCTCCGAAGTTAAATTCCTCGTTATTATATCGTCCCGAGGAGACGAGAGCCCCGGAAAAAGCTGGGCTTCCTGGATGGGTCCTGCGTGGCTTTTAAATAGAGAACAGTCCAAATACGTCGCGCATTGTAAAAAAAAAAAATCCACCGTTCTGCCTTTAATCATTCGTCATTATTCCTTATTCTTACACACGTTTATGCAACGTACTTATATCTTAAATTAGACTTCGTTCAAGTAGACGCCGATGCATAAATGCCGGCAATATTCAACTTAATGACATTCAAACAAATCGACAGATCAAACAATACGTCGCGTTTCCGTTCTCTTTGTCATTTGCAATAGATATTCGTATATTTTAAGCAGATTCCGCTAATAGGTACGCCGACGTACCGTGGAGGGGATTTCCCCTCTCTCGCGGCCATTGATATTTAAATGTTCGTTCACCCGAACAGCTAAACAATATTCATTTCCGCCGTCCGAAATTCAAACATTGGAAAAATATCTTCTATGTATTGCGCTATTTGTCAGAATGACATGATGTCAACCAGTATCGTTGCTCACTCATCAATTTTTCGATATTTTCCAGAAAAAAGATATTTGGAAAGCGTGTCACGGAAAATCCGATTCCACATTCGCATACCCAAGTATCCGGGGAATCGGGTTGAATACATAAGATCATCTCAAATATATAAGATCCTCGTCATATTCTCCAATCAAAAATTTAAGAAAAAATGGAGGTTGAGTGGAAACAAATAAAGAATATATTTGTTCTATTGTTATTATGCGCGTATTGCTTTTTTATTATCGTTAGCCAAGATAAAACTAGAATATTTCGACAAAACAACACGGCATCTGCGACTGTAAATAAACCTCAGTTTTTAGAAAAACATTATCGTATTTTTACCGGTTTTTGCCAAACAGCCGAGTTGGCTGAATTGAATCGAGACAAATCGATTAAACGCAATTCAACGAACACAACCTATTTTTTTCTCTCTTTTATTATCCTAGCGCAAAATCACGTCAAATTCGCAATCAGCAGGTTATTCCACGAACATAAGCATTGCCAGCGAAGGTAATTCGTTAACAGTAACAAATGGCACAAATATAAATCCAGTTTCGGTCAAAAAGATTCGTGACCGATCTTCCATGTCGACATTTTCAACGGCCAATTATCCTTGTCTTTCGCATATAAAGAAAAAAGGTAAGAAGGGGGAAAAAAGGTAAAAGTGCGTTCGAGATGTCCGGTCACGTAGAGGATCTACCGGCTGAATACATATGTTGGAAAATAAATGCGGATCTCGGAAATAAATACGTATAGTCGTGATGGCACGCACGTTTCGTGCTTTCGAATATCTTGAAGGCAGCGGGGAACGTGTTTTCTCGAGACCGACAAAACCGAGAAGGTCGGGTTCGGGCGTGTTCGAGAGGTAAACCGACGACAACGACTAACTACGCGGGCTGGTCTATTCTCACGTTTCGCAATCGCGCCGGGAACGCTCGGTCGAGGCATTTTGGGATTCCCTGGTGTGAACCAGATGTGACTACGCATTTGCGGAAAATTGAAGAGCGTTCGTTTACGATCGTCTAACAGTAGGGAAACGTTTCCATCGGGCAAAAAGCTAGCTAGCTATGCGACAAACTTTACGACGTACTCCTGATTCAGTCTGCGGATCGCGACGCATGAAAATTCTAGGAAAACACGAGGGGGAACGTAAGTCGCGAGGAGAAAAGTAGGAAAATGAAAACGCCAGCGTAGCATCCAACGTCGACTTTTCGCAACCTCCGCGCTGTACATCCGCGGACTCGGTGAAAAGTTGTGATTTTGACAGGCCGTCACGCGAATCGTCGCACCGCGTCGCACACACGTTACCTACAGCCGTATGCAAGCGCGCACGTATGTGCGTACACGAAAGGGGGGAAGCGTGTGCCGGAAATCTGTGCAACAGGTGGCATCGACGGGCACACTGCAATACAGTTTCGTGCAGTTTCGAAGGAACATTCGGCGAACGATGGCAAGAGGACAATTTCGATCCGCGTCGAATGGAAAATGAGATTAAATGAGCTGCGCGGGATTCGCGTGGGGATGTAATCGTTACACGCGCTGATCGATAATCTCCCGCATCTCGACGATGGAATTTTGATATTGCGAAAGATAAGGCGCGCGCGTTTCGCTGCACCGCGATACGCGCGGCATTCTGCAGTTGCATCGCCGCGCAAGAATCGCGATCGGACGACGGAAACCTTGAGGCAGAACGCGCGGCGAAACCGAGCGTGAAGCTGCTCAATGCGGAATTATTGAGGGGGAATTGTCGGGGGGGGGGGGGGGGGGGGGGGAGCAGGACGGCGGGGAACACTTTTACGTAAGGCATTCTCTCGCGATTACGCGCACGACGACGCGAGGACGCATCTCTCGAGATGTCGTAAAATTCGCGCGAGGTCGCGTTAGACGACCGATAGCTACCGTATATCTCCTCCCTTTACTCCTTTATTCCCCCTCGCAAGTCGAGCCGCTCCGTCGCGGCCGGGATAACTCCGTTTATCTAGACCAGTGGCTTTCAATCTAGACATTCTAAACCATTCACGGAGGCGCCACGTCATATTTAATAACGGCCGCCTTTCACTTCCGCTCCGTGGTTGGAAAGTTTATCTATTTGAGAAGATTAAAATTACACGATAACGAATTATGAACGGGAGCGAAATGCTATATAATTCTTACGTCGATGAGCGACATTATCTGCTCCGCGAACGAGACCGGCGGCAGTGGCAGCGGCGCGGCGGCGCGCGTTCTCTCCACACTTCCGTCTGCTTCGGGTGTCCCCCGCCTCTCCCCCGTCTTGGTTCTACGACCTAAAATCGCCGGTTTCTTTCGCGGGGAGAAGAATGGAGAAGGGACGGCATCTGCCGTCGTACGCGTACGAGTATGTCCCACGCTCTCGCCCATTGTTCGCGAGGATACACACGTTCGAGAGAGAGGAGTATTTTCCCTCCGAAGAAATCCTCTTCTGTGAAATATACTGTTGGCCGGGAGAATCGACGAGAGAGGCTTGACGGCTTTGGCTTTGGAAATCGCTGCGAATGGCGGCACGGCGAGAGGGCATGACAAAAGCGCCGAAAAGAGGACCAAGATCGGACACCCACTAGCGTCGATTATGAGAACGAGCGATTTGACCAAGGAATGCTGAGAACAGTGGGAAATTTTTTCTCGTCGAATTGTAGTAACGCCGCTCGTAAATAAAGTCGTGGTCTGTCTGTCGGATGATAGGTTCGCTTCACTAGAAAATACATCGCTGCCGAAGAGATTCGAATCTCATTTATGCGGAGGTCCTTTTAAATTTTTACGAGAATTTTTATGTCGAGAAAAGTGTTCTCTTATATAGATCGACTCTGAGAAAATATTTAATACAGCGATCAAGCGGAAAATATTAATTACAGCATTTTCGCAAATTAAGTTACTATAGAGTATACGAGACGGTGGAGAACCTCTCAGTTAATTTTAAGCAAATTTAACTTTAACCGTGGAACTTATTTAAGGAAATTTCCGTTTAATCTACGAATCCCACACGTATTATTACCTGCTCAGAAACTGTGGATACGAAGTTCTCTTCTCGCGCTAAGTCTGTGCGCGACGTAATACTCGAGGCGGCCACAAATAATCTGGAGTACAGCCCTCTGTACTCCAGGGACATCGTTCTCGCCGAAAAAGCACTGTCAATTCGCCCGTCAGCCCGTAAAAGGACAGGGCCGTCACGCGATTTATCAAAGTAAAGCGATGAGATTAAAGTTCGGACCAGCGTGGACGGGCGCGAGGGATGAGCGACGATAATGTAAAAGTGCAGGAGGAAACGATGTCGTCGTCGTCGCCGTGTCGAAAGTTAGTCGCCGTCGTCGCCGCGGCTGTACGGTCGCGGCCAGCGACCCGCTCCCCGTCCCTCCTCGGCGTAGGGGGAGTACCTACCTACCTACCCGGGGCACTCGTTTTACGAGGAGACGGGCGAGCACGCGAGCGAGGCACGAACGAAGTAAGTAGAACACGGACATAAAGTCGTTATCGAGTCGGGTGCCGGGGGGTGGAGAGAGGAGGGAGGGAAGGAGTTTGGCTTATCGCTCACGGGCAGACTCTTTGACTTCTATCCTTGGCGGAGCGACTTGCGCCGATTAGCGTGTCACGTTTCGACGACTCTAGATCCAATTATAGGGAGAGACGCGGAGGAATAGAGGAGCCGGGTTTCTAATTTCTCCCCGCCCTTCCCCCCTGCCGCCTCCTCGATCCTATATAATGCTGCATCGTGCGCCGGCTACGGGATACAATGCCTCTCGTTACAAAGGATTAACGTAAATTATTTCCCTCCCCCGATTCCGAGCGGGGATTACGCCGGGCTATCGATGTATCGGCGCCGAGGTTTACGCCGACCGACCGGGATGCCGCAGGAATTGTGCGATTCCGTTCTTCTCAGAGGTAACCATGAAAATCGCGACTAATTGAACGCGGTATCGTCCACATAAGACTGGAATGAACGATCGCAACAGAGAAAAATCGCGACAATTTATTTATAATAATTTACATTTTTCAGCGCGTCTGTCATCAAAATCTGTCTGATTACCATAGTATAAGAGGACAATGCCACTGGGCGCAAAATTGATGACACCGCGTCGTGCAACTTTAAGTGCGATTGAATCGTCGCCTGTCCCGTCCAGTCGTCAGCGATCGAACGATCGTCTGCTCCGCGCCGTGGAACAACTCGTAGTATCGCACCGTAATCCAAATCGACGGTGATTTTCACGGCCTTGAACGAGAGAAGCCGGATCGTGCGCCGCTATGACGCGGGGCACGGTTAAATTTAGCCGCCAACGTCTCTTAGGAAACGTTGAACCCAAGACCTTTCCATCCCCACTCGCGCGGGCGAGCCTGCCGCGTCGTCCCCCTTCGCGTCCTCTCCCCCATCGCCGCCGGGCGTCTTTCTCTCTCTCTCTCTCCTCCTTCCGCCGTCATTCGCCGTCTCGTTCTCGCGTCCCATCGAGTTCCTGCATCCCCCCGCGGTCCATTCTCGACTCTCGTCCCCCCTTCCCACCCTTCACTGGCGAGCGAGGGTGGGCCATAGCGTTCTCTCGTCTAGTGTTTCTCTTTGCGTCGCTCCTCTCTCCCCTCTCTCTCGTAGCCGCCCGTCTCTTCGACGGAACCACGGATCCAGAGGCGTACAGACCCCCGCCGCTCTCGCGGAGAGATAAGCAGTTTGACGCACTCCTCGTGAACAAAGTGACGATAACGCGCAGCCGACGTCGTCTTCTTTTTTTCCGGTACCGAGGGATGCGCGCGCCCCCGCGCGCGCTTGAGGGAGCTTCAATATTAAAGTTTTATAGTTTTGCGACACGTAAGAGAGCACAACTCTCGAGTGTCTCTCTTCCTCCGTATCTGCATATCTGCCCCTCTTCGTTCCACTCTCATTCCACCTCGTCTCGTCTTCCTTCTTGCTCGCTCCTCTCTCTCTCTCTCTCTCCTTCCCCTTGCTTGCTCTCGTTTCCCTCGCGTCACGCTCTCAACCTCCCGGCCGCTTCTCCTCTTACTTGAGGGTGATGCATTTTTTGTTGGCGATGTCTGCATGGCGGAGGGCCGCGCGGTCGCTGGAAATGCCGGAATGAAAGAACTCCTTGTTAGTTTCCGAACTTTCGTTCCACGGCGGCTATGAGCGCGTGTCCGGAATGCGCGGCGTACGTCTTTTCGCGGAATATTATGGCCGTTCGTTTACGCTGACGCCTATAAGTCGTAGCCCCAACGGAAGCGACGGAGACCATCGCTGAATCGGCTGACACGCGGCAGCCGGATTAGTGAAAGTCTCCATTTGCGAACTACAACGTTAACTCACTTGCGTCCATGAGCATATATTCACGCTGGCTGGCGAGAACATATACGCTTCCATGTAGCGTGCGCGATCACGCGTGCGCCGGCACGCGAGATGCAGACGTGACGATGCAAGACGTTTGAATTTTCCAAATCATTGTTACGCAATATTTTACGTAACGTAACAAAATAATTCGCTAAAATATGACGATTGCGGAACGGCTGGAAAATTGCTTCGAGTTCGCGAAAGTGAAATCCCAAGAAATAAGTCGGATCACGAAGAAAAGTTATGAAGTGAATCCGGAGTGGCAGACTATCGAAGCGGAATCGAAATATTTCATTCTAGTTAGCAGCGAGATTGATAAAACAGACGACAATAAGATAAAATGTTCCACGTTACGAAATAACTCGAAGAAAATATGACGAAACGGCCAGAAAATTATCTCAAGTTCGCGAAAATGAAATTTATCTGAGAAATAAGCCGGATCATTGGAATAAAATCCATAAGTCTAAAGTGCCAAACTGTCGATATCGAAATATTTCATTCCGCTTATACCGAGAGAATAGAACCTAATAGTTCTTCTTAAATGCACATAGATCTAATAGTAAGATTGAGACTTATACTCGACTTATTAAAATTTTCTATTATTTACAACAGTTTCAATCGTTATCGTGTTTTTGCAGCCGCGTCTAGTTTTTCCTAATATCAGCCAAAGCAATTAATTACGCACAGACATATCTAGGTGCGCGCATTGATCTTGCCGCGAGCAAGTTTTAGGAACAATAAATTAAATAATTGAAGGAAAGCCGCGCGGACGTTAATGAATAACCCAGAGATGTCGAACGTCAGGAGAGAAATCGCATTTCCTAGACGAATTTCGGAATGTGATTTACGACGCCGTGATATAAGAGAACGTGCGAGTATACTCCCCTTTTAGACTTCGAGAATATAACTCGGTTTTAATGAAGATGTATGGCTGGGGAGTCAAGAATTATCCGAAGGATGCGATGATGCGATATAATACGTCGCGCATTAACCCACGCCGCATTTTTCATATAAAACTCGACTCGGTATCGCAGTTTCGCGGTACTCGCGGAAGTTTCCTGATGAACACTGTCGATCGAGTATTAATTATAAACCAGAGGCGAAATTCGTTTCCACCGCATTTTTCATGTTTCTCATATTTTTGCGCTAATTCTCTTCCATACGTGATTTTCAATTATTTTGTTTACTGCTTTATACAGGAAATCAGAGGTTGTTTTCACTAAAAAAAAATTTGGCAATATTCACGATTTAACGAAATTAAATATTTTACCATAATGCGGGGTAAGCCTCTTTATAAAATTAGTTGTGAAACCTCTGAATATTTTCGTGGTAACAAAAAATTACCGTTATAATAAAATCAGTGGTTACCAAGTTTCTTTTCTTTTCTGAAATTATAAAAGGATACCTCAGTAATCAGTACCTTCATCTTTCTTGTTTCTGTCAACTATTATTAAATCGGATCTTCTTCGATTGTGGTTTGGGACTAGTATTTTATTGCAAATGTCTAGTAGAGAGATTTATTCCAATGGGAAACCTCAAATGTAGCTTCTAGCAATCTTTCCTGATATACAAAACGTATTATTTTCATATATTTCTCCGAACCTGCCACTCACTAAAATTAATTTTGACAAAGGTAATCGGTATATTGTTTCTTAAAAAACGAAATAATCCCGATTGTAGAGGAAGACGTCAAGAGATGGTTGTCGCAAAAAAAAAAAACCGGATCGGAATCATTATTCGAGGCCAATATCGTTAACGATCACGTGTCACAACGTAAAAGTTTAAAGGGAAATGGTAGTACGCGCGATCCTCGCAGGTAAAACGGCTCGGCTTCGTAGTAAATACGGGTACGCGCGCAAGCATAAGACGTAAAAGAGGGCCCTTACCCGGCCTTCCTCGCCTGAGGCCAAGACAATGCCAGCCAGCGTCAGAGGCTTAGCCGGTTTCTTGACGGTCTGCCAGGAACGGCGCTAGACCTCTTCAGGTCCACGGTCGTCTGTATGTAAAACGAGCCTCGGCACATTCCGAAGCGTCTGCTGCGAGCAGCGAGCAGCGAGATCGCTTGCCAAAACAATGACTTTGATGTAAGAGCCGTGTAGTCGAGACTCTAGCGAGAGGCAATCGATCGATCTTTGCAGCGATACGAAGGAGGATCGATTCCGATTTCCGCCAATTTCCTTTTTACCGCGGCTGCCAACTCTAGATGATTTAACCAACGAATTCGCGCCACGATATTCGTAAGCAGTCTCGCCCAAGGATATTATAACAGCATCGTTCTTTACTGTCATGATTTTTATCCGCTGTCGCGAATCGTGATTCGATAAACGATAAATGGCACCTCCAGCCGATCAGTAATCTCATGTCAACGCCACTCATAAAGCGGTATAAATACATAACTCGTGCGCGGATATAATGGGGGATCGCAGGAGTCGCGAAGAAGCCGGCCCTGATCGCGGGGCCCCTAACATCGACAGCAGGCCCCGGTTGCAGCACGTCGCGCGACGTTGCCGTACATTCTTGAACAGCGGGTCAGTGAGGAGATCGTAGAACGGCGAGGGGAGCGGGAGAGTGGGGGGGGGGACGAGAAACGCGCGCGGGACCCATGCTTCAGCGCGGGTCGCCTCGCCAGGTATAGGGTTCACGGCAGCGCGCGTGGAGAACGGAGCCAGCGTTCGTGCCCGGAGGGCCCGGGGCCCGCTCGACGCGCGATGTTGCCGTCTCTCCTGATGACGCCACGACGGGGCCCCGCTAGGTAGGCTTCTCTCGTACGATCCGCGCGCGCGCCGCGCGATGCACAGCCATCGGCGACCATCTGCTGGCCCTCGGGGCCTTTGAATCGCTGATGGTTGGCGTGACTCGGCAGCCGTGGCCGCAGCCGGGGACGAGATCGACAAGTTTCGTGCCGTGGCGAGATGCTGTACACGCGGTTAGAGGCCATCTTGGGATCAGCTCGGCTCTCTCGCTTTCTATCTCTCTTTGTCTTTAGTCTTTATCTCTCTCTCTCTTTCTCTCTCGTTTTCGATCGCATCGTATAGAGGAAAACGCACAGCCACTTCGATCGATGGCATGTCTGTCATCAGGCGATGAACTTTGCCTTTTAACCCGTCCCTACTTACGCTCATTTAAAACTCAGGCTTCGACGGAGCGATTAGACGCGCGACGTCATTAACCCCGTCGAGCGCTGCTCATAACCTGGGAACCGTTTAAATTTTGATGGTATGGAGACACTTCCCATACTCATCTCGAAACATCTCGGGGTAATTACCGTTGCGGGGCTCGATGTCGTTATTACTCCGGACGACGTTACTTATAGTTTCACATATTTTTCCTGCCTTTTTTTTCTCGTTTATGATAGGCTGCAGCCGGGGAAATGGCATCTTCATGTCGCGATTATATTTATAACTATAGATCGTATGGTTTGATCGTCGTGTGTGCTCGGAGGACACGAATACAGAGGCCTTAATCAGCCGTTAAGTATACCGCGTTAAAAACACTGGGGAAGAAAAATAGGGTCATAGGAAGTACACCTGAGGCGCATAGCGAGCGCCGCCGCCGCCGCGCGCGCGACCACCCCAAGATAAAAATGGAAATTGCACGACGGACGGCGCGATGATTTTCCGGCAGATAGTTGCTGATAAAAATAAGACAGTATAAACAACATGAAGAAAAACAGCGCATTAGACCACCCTCTATATGGCCTCTTATCTCATCGCTCCGAGTTATGAAATTTTCTAGTGCTTCATCGCGACGTTGTAACTCTCGCCAAGCGCATTGTCACTGTTTGTCGAGATAATACAATTTCGTGGCAGAGTGACTGGAATAACGGAAGAGAGCGGAGAGAGCAGAGAGAATGAGAGGATGGGGAGGGAGGAGAAGAGGAGGGAAGGAGAGAGAAAGAGCTTCAAATATCATCCACAACAAAGATGATCCGTCCGAGCGTGGCCGTGCGGGACCGTCCTTTCGATTTAAAGCTGACAAGTTTTCGATGACTCGACGTCCCCGATCTCTCCGGGTGTCTCTTTCTCTACATATGTGCTACGAAATCGGCGTACGGCGATGCGTAAAAGATACGGGTTCAGGTGGGTACCGTTACGTCGTTCAGGCAAGACGTAACTCGACGGCAAGTATGCCATGCGTGCTAAGAAGGTCATCGCGTTCATCGTGTCGCTCTTATCGCGAGGATCAGAACTTTAGATAAATGCGAGAGATCCACCACCGTTTTAAAATATATTAGGTAGGCTCCAGCGGCGTGTGAGATACGGTGTTACAAAGTAATATTCTTTCACTAGTTTCGCGAAGCTAATAATTTCCCCGTCCGTATATCTTCTTGTTAACTGCAAACTTTTCTGTCGGACGAAAAAAAAAAACTTTCCGCAGTTACTCGACGCGCAATAGGGAATCAAAAGTTAAAGCGGTTATTAAAGGCTGTTGTTTAGCGGCTATAAACAAGCGAAGTGTGAGCGATGTGTTAGAACGCGAGTGGAAAAAAAAGGAGAATCGTCGAACCTTAATTTATGCAGGATTAACATTCTCTCACGAGACTCCTACAAGACGCATCGTTGTTAATATGTAAACAGCCTTTGGCAAGTCTTGCCACGCATGCTTGTAACTTATGTACAAGTTTGTACATGAAACATTGGGATAAGGTAAGGTTTAATTAGCAATCTAGATGTAATACGGAAGCCCGCAATGGAGAGAATTTTGTCCAAAGTTAGCGTGTTTAAGCACATGCATGTACATGCTTGTATTTTTCGTTTATCCTAATTAGATATAATACAAGTCGTATCTTGAATTCTTAAAGATGAGGATTTATTAATTCTATTATTATTACGGAAAATTTACTTAAAGAAAGATACGAATAGAACACGGAAGCAATACATCTTGGATAAATAAGACGGCTCGTGTAAAATCTTATTTTCGTGCTATAACTTTCTTAATATTCAATGCAAAGTAAATTTCATGTAAGTTGTTGTGAATTATCTTTCGTGATTATTCCTGCCACAGCTTAATATTTTAAATAATAACTTGTGCATTACCGGATGTATTAATATGCATATACGAAAGTATACGTGTAAGAACATAACATTTAATTTTACAAGAATTGTACAAGGATATGTACAAAAATAATGTTTAACTGATTTTTTCGTTTTTAAATCTTTTATCTCAGCCGATTTATTGACATTATTATATCTTGCGTTGACATAATAATGAGAATTTGACGTTAATGAGATGAAAATGTAAAATAGTATTAAAATTTAATTGCACAGCCGAAAAAAAACAATTGTTTCACGTTATTTAATATCGCGAGCGATATAATCGCGATATTTAGTATTCTATGGCATTGTATATGAATTTCTTCCTAAGTTTGCTTTTCCATTTGGTTATTTATTTATCGCACGACTGCGGTCTTTTAGCCCGTGTTATTCCAGATGATAATCGAATATATACGTCCTAATTTTTAATTCATATTTTTGGGGATATTTGGAGCGAGACAGTCAAGCCACTTTAAATTTCTATCACTTGCGCGCCGGTATAATGGCCAAGTTATTCGAAATAGAAACCCGAAATATTCTAACAAATACGTTTTGGAATTGTCGGCAATATCTTTAGAATATCCATTAGAATAACGATTACTCGCACCAGCGAGTGAATATTCGCGAGATTCGGGCCGCCAATTCGTCGAGAGAGGTCATTGTTAATCGCGGCGAACGCGAGTGAGCGATTGCGAAAGGAAGAGCAGCCCAGCATCCGCGAATTCAAAGCCGGGCGCGCAGGGTTTGTTCCGTCCAATACGCGAATCGGAACGCAATTGTTGCCGCCACAACTATGCCAACGATGCTTTCTCTCTCTTTCTATCAGAGGGCGGCCCTCCGGCTTCCTCCATCGCACAGGAACCGGAGTAACGCGGGCAGATGCTTCATTAATACGCCGATCGTGAATTGTTACCATTTAATTAAATCGCATTTTCCGCGCGCTTTCCATGACTCCGCGGATCAGGAGGAGAGACTGCTTCGGCGGTCCGTAATTAAAACTGCGGCTCTTGTCCCTCGCCTCGTTTGTTCGCTCTCTGCCTCCCTCGCCCTTCACTCTTCCCCCCTCCCCTCCTCTCTCTCTCTCTCTCTCTCTCTATCTATCTCTTCCAAACGACGATAATGAAGTCGCTGACGTCAACGTCGATCGATCCTCTGGACGGAAACGTCTATCCTAGCTGCGAAAAGTTACGAGATCACGCTTAGGCTGACGCGTCCTAAATAAGCGTGATGCTTGCTTCCTCCAACGATACAGGCTCCGTCCTCGTATCTCGTGCAATACGCTTACAAAACGTTCATGGATTTTCCGATATCGATAAAACTTCGTACATTTGTGAAGTGTTAACGAGAATTACATTGGAAATATTCTGCGAGAAAATAAAAGAGAGAAAGAGAGAAAGAGAGAGGGAGAGGAAGAGAGGGAGAGAAAGAGAAAAAAAGTTTTGCAAATATCGCGGAAAATATGACCTATAAGATAATTTCGGACAAATCGTATACATTTTAAACTCTACAAAAATAAAATCAGGATATTTCTGTAATTTGTGATTGAGCATAAACGGATTTTAATAATACTTATACTCATAGGGGTAGACGCCCTTTTCCGGATTTGCTTGCTCTCTCTATGGAGAAAATTTTCGAGCGCAGCTCAAAAGGCGCGCATGCTGCAGCAGCTCGCGTATGTAAAGCCAAGAACCTCGTTCAAGGCCAGCGGAATGCATCCTTTTAGCCCGAAACTTTTCACTCATGGGAATTTTGAACGTTCGACCGTATACGGTGCTAGCCGTTTTGCATGTAATATATGTTAACCTACATGGAGAAACTCTCCATCATCAAAATATCCATACAGCGCGATAAATACGCGGCGAAGCTCGCAATATCCAGAAATTTATTATAAATAACAAAATAAACTTGCTTCGAGCGGAGCTTCGGCTTTCGCCACGGCGAATCTTCGGTATAATAACTTTCAATATTCTTTCCGGTAATTCTCGACCGGCTTTTATAATATCGGTTTATGCAATACCGTCGCGGTGAATTTTCCTCAGCTCCTCCGCATCTGTATATACAACCGCGCTTTCCTCCCATCGTACTATCAACTAGTTCATAATAATAGATTAAATTTCTCAGATTGTAATACAACGATCGCCGCGCGTCCTTATTCCTCTCCCTTCCTGCGGAACCTGCGCGATGTCTTCGAAAATAGCGCGAATGTGACACATTGACAATTTTATTTCCTGGATTTTATTTCCAGGAAGATGATGTATCAGAACTATCGATCGTGGTGAGGCAACTGGCGAAAAACGGTAAACGTCGCTCTCGCGCGTGCAGCCAAACGGATACGAGGGAAGAGGGGGCCTGATGCTCCCATCCCGGAGAGTCAACGTAGAACGGAGAGACAAGACGGTAAGAGACAGTCTTCGGGGCTTTCGAGGAAGGAGCACACAGAAGAAGGGGAAGCGGAATCGCGCGATGCGTTCGCCGGGTCAAAAGGACTCGACGGGGTAACGAACCGTCGACGACAATAACGATTCGAATACTGGATCCGGGATGTATTTGTGTGTCGCTTGCATTGGCACTCAGGCGAGCGGAGCGCGCGCGCCACGCGGTTATCGCTTTATCGTCACCGCGCGATGGTGACCTCGAAGAAATAAAGACTCGATTGTGCGACCCTAGGTCTCGACGGATCCCCCCCTCCCACAAATCCCTCCTTCCCGACGCGGAATCGCGGGTCCGCGAGATATAACGTCCCAAACGGAATCTTTATACAATCGTAAATATTCAGGGGATCATCCAGCGAAGCGTAAAGTTACAAACGTACGTATGAAATTCTCTTTAAACCTTTTTACTGCAAATATATTCGCGAGCTCTGCCAAATCTAACAGAATGCGTTCTATCGTAATCATATCTGCCGCAGCATCTTAAATAACGCTGTGAGATTAATTTTCTAAAAGTGTAAACTATCGTAGTGTGCGTTCTACGTTACAATAATTTCTTTCGTCAATTAATTAATTGCATAGATATATTTTTTATTTTTTAACGGACTATCTTATATAGAATTTAAGCCCAATAAGTACACACACGTGTCATAATTCTAAAAGTCGTTACGATAGATTGAACGTACAAGCGCTTTAGAGGCAATAACGGAGAACTCTCGGTGTCGACGTATTTCACGCGCGACAACGAAATATACTAATCCCTTGCGGTTGCAAATGGGCTTAAAACCGCGTCCGGATATTACGCAGCGCGCCTCGCGATGCGCGTCGCGTGCAACCGGTCTCGCGACCGAGCGGTAGAGAACGTGGGGCTGTGTTAGGCGAGCGAATGCGCGAAGGCCGGGGGTGCTTACACGCGGCCGTGCGTCTGCCGATATTTAATCGCCGACGAAAATCGGCGCGATGGGCTTGAAGCATCGGAAAGCAAATGACACGTAATGGCGCGGTCGCCACTTTTGACAGGGCTCCAAAAATTGAAGCGCGTCAGCCGCTCCCGAGCGAAAATCAAAATCGTTCATTGGACGGGTATTAACGTAACTTCAAGTGGCGATAACGCCGCGTCGCTTCAACTTTTTCCCCGAACATTTTCCAATATATCGCCGATTATTGACCGACGCAACGATGGGTCAATGTAGCGCGCGTATACAGACAGCCGCTCGAATCGGCGTACTCGGCTGGACTCTCGCCAGATTGTAGCTGGCCATTGACATTCGAATCGCGCATAACTTACAAACCGCGGGGCAAATTATGCGCATACAATTACCGCAAAATGAAAGTCTTAATAAGGAGCATTTAATCTGCGCGCATATGCGAAACTTTCTTCAGTCATTTACAATTTCTTTACGATTGTTTCTTTACACGGAACACAGCCGGCCGGTTATCGCGCGTAAGTACCGGCAGAGCTAGACACGCAACTCTTACGTATTCCGTCTTATCCCCGTGTATATATATGTCGATCGGTCACTGCAAGAGATACGAGAGCGCGTGTTACGCTCGCAAATCTGGCCCCCGTACGAGCGCGAGGGCGATAACAATGGTGGGAAACTGCGACGGACGCCGCGCCGCGCCGCACCGCATCGCGCGACCGCGGGGGGAGACCGTTCTTTCCTTTCCTCTTTGCTCGTTCTTTCGCCGCTCCCGACCCGCTTTAGCATGACAATCCGAACAAATTGGACGGCTCAATTTGAGCGAATTGCAACAGCGAGTTTCGGCCGAGCTTCGGCTATACCGGCGCGGCGCGCGATCCTCTCCTCCACCGCGCTACTACCATCAACCCTCGGGATTCGATCTCGCTTCACTACCTCGAATCAGACCGAACTCACTCGTGTCGTTCGGAAGATCGAAAATCGGCGTGGGGCTGCATCGTTCGTACCGAACAAACGAACGAATAAACGCACGCTTGTCCCGCACGCACTCCGTCACGCGTCGATGCGCGCATAATCGGCCGCGATTGACTTTCTATGTACATAGCTAATTACCGGGCGTTGATCGCGAGGATTTGGAATGATACGCGCTCAGTTAAGCCCGCTTCAGATTCAGATCACTACGGACAATACATTTTCCATTTGGGGCATTAGAACCGGGCGACTGCGTACAAAATGTAAATTAACATTTGAATATTATGGTCAGATATTATATTATATTATAAATTCATATAAATACCTTTACCTTAAAAATTACTATTGATGTCTTAATGACATAATATTTTAGATATCTTATTTGTTGCGCAGGCCGAATCGTTTTTTGTCAATTAATAACATGATTACGTCCAAGATATTGCTTAATTATTGATAATTAGAAACTATTTGTTAGTATAATGAAGCACATTACTTTTAATTATACGAGATAGTAAAGAATTAAAAATTTTAATTATTGGATTTTTATAATGAATGTGCTAGAGCATGTTATACGGAAATCCGCTAATGGATGCCGGATTGAGGACTTACACATTATGAAAATCCACTTCGTCAACCTGATTCTAAAAAAAAATCCGCTCGGCGATATCGAATTCGAATATCGAGTGATGACGGTATCGAATTCGATTTGTTAGTTAATTAATGGAGTATACAATACACATCCCATGAATGACTAGGATGCATATTTTATCATTACTAATCGAATTCGTTATTTGCCGAATTTGTCGACCAGTTAATTATCTATCTACCCAGGATTGATTGATTACCGTTCCCCAACCTGTGCGCACTCGCCACGCATTCGCGGGTCGCGCTACTGTTCTATTTCATAAAGCTTTGTTAAAAGTGACGCTTTCTCTCGGAGCACGACTGTCGAGAGCATAAACGAAGCTGTAAATAAAAATACGAAAGTCTCTCAAGCGGCATCCGCGGTACCGCAACGTAGTTGACATAATTGCTGGCAACGTTTCGGAGATAAATTTCGTTGCCAAGAATATCCCACGTTGTCATACTGAATTTACTCCATTAATAAACGAGACGTCAAGTTTCTCGACGCCCCGCCACCAGTTTTGGAAAAATCCAATATTATATATATGTTTGTATTAAGAGCGAGACGGGCGAAATTAAAAGAATTGTAACGCGATTTGCGGCGCGGAACTCGCCGGAGTATAACGGAAGGCGAAAATAAAGTTGCGCAAGTATACCAGCTTTGACACTGTTTTCAGTTCGAGTCATAACGTGCTTCGATACAATCTTTTAAAGTAAAGGAAGAAGTGACAGTAGGAATACAAAAGTTCCTCTCGCATTGTACGCAAACTGAGTTTCCAATTTTTCGGCAACTTTTCTTTGATGTTTATCGACCCCGCGACAGGGAGCAAATATTTGTTGGCGATAATGTTACCAGCGCGCATACACACGTACGCACACACACACGCACACATACATACACGTTCGCCAGCGTCAGGTGGTACTTTGCACATATTTGTGGACAGCGCATGCCAATGCATGTCGGTGTGAACATGATTGCGATGCTTTGCGCGACGTACCCTCATGATGGAAACCTGCGCGCTGGCTCTCCAAACCCTTTCCCCATCATTTTCGATCCAACAATGTTTCACGAAACAAAGAGAAAGCTGGCCGCGCGCGCGAGGCGATGTCTGAGGATTCGGGCAGGCCGGTCAGGTAGGTAGGCGAAGGGCAGGTGAGCATCTCCCGGAGGTTGCACGGGGGCGTTAACGCGCGTGTTTTCAACGAAATACCAATTTCTGCGGCGTGGAGAATAGCGTCTCTCAGCCGCTATCTTGGCCCCTCTCGCCTAGAGGAGACCAAATTACACGTCCTTTGTTCGCCGAAGATAAATAACAACTCGTTTGTAAGAGGCCGAAAGATTAAAGTTTGCCACAGACTGGCGGTGATCAACTGAGGGAAGTGACGACGACGACACGCGGGCGCTCTCAAACTACGACCCTAATAAACGCGGCGTTACGTAATAAACGCGTCCTCCGCATTCCACGGGTGGATTCCTCGAGGACGTGGCGCAACGTGAAATGGGATTGTCGTGTCGGTGGCTGCGCGAGGTAGTGCGGGCCGGGATGTTTTGAACGTTTTCGACAGCACATCGCGCGCGAAAGCGTATCGTTTTAAAATAACGTTGTTTTCTGCGGCGCGATGAAGCGGCGATTTTTATCGCCGCCATCTCCCCGTCATTATTCGGCCATTAAGATTGTTTCGACACGTTCCGAAATTTATCGAAGTTCAATTTACATGATCGCGACTACTGGCAACTGGGCCAGCGTGATCGACATTCTATGATGAGCCGCGCAGCCAATGCAAAATACAGTTTTAATCTCCGCAACGGTTTATCATTTACCAACGGCGAGACCCCAGTGCATCAAACGCTAATTTATGCTATCGTGCACGTCCGAATTCCGCGGCTACAATCGACAACGAAATAAGCTGCAATACAAACATAACACACATACACGCGTTGCGCGTACGTGTGCGCATTGGTGTGTGTGTACGAAGAACCCATTTGGTTGGACCCCAAACCCCACGTCGGTGTTGGCGCTATCTTTCCTCCGAATTGCGAATCTATGCAAATCATACCAGTGGAGTCTTCCATAAAGAGACGCTTTTATTTAAAAGGGGGAGGGAAAAAAGCGGGAGATTAATGCATAGAATCGGCAAACGAGCCGGCTATATATTTATAAAACTCTTTCGGTGCTTCGCGATACACCTATCGCGCCGGAATTGCAATAGGACACGCAAAAATGCTAACAATGCCGGCGGTTATATCGAAATATCCCCGTTTCACCGCATTTTTGATACGTATACATATTTTTAAGTCGACGCTTGGTATTTTGGGTGAATATCAAAATAAGCTGCGCATGAAAAAGAAAGACTCTTTTCTCTTTTTCCGGAAGCGAGAAAGAAAATGGCCCGGATGACATGGCGGATTGAGCGACGTGGAAGGATTGGCACGAGGTAATGTTTCTTTATTAAGAATCGTGTTGCAATCTCTCCTCGCATCGATCGGACAAGCGGATTTCTGAAAGCCGCGAATTTGCAAACGACAGAACGAGCTTATCGGAACGTCGGGCTGTGTTATTACGGACGCGATCCATTAAAAACCCCGTCGCGCCCTCCAATCCGGGGTGCGGGCCGCTGCCGTATGCGCTCGCAGCAGGTTCGCGCCACTTCTCCGCGATGGTACAGACGGCCGGCCGAAAATGCTTGGTGGTCCCTCGAGTGGAGCCCGCGGGAGAAAGAACCACCTGCCGTAGGGATCGGTGGGGGCAAACTGCCGTCGTGCACCTCTACCCGCCGTTCCCGCCGCCCCCTACCCCTCTTTTCGCTCCTGCGCCCTCGACCTCGCACGAGATGGGGGCCCAACGTTCACCGACACCCTTCTGTCCCTTCCGCCCCTCCGCATGGATCTCCCCACCATTTAACCGCCGCCGCCGTCGGCAGGGTTGGCTCGTGCTACGTTCATGCCCAGGGCACGAAACGGATCTTGCTCCGAATGGGTTTTGCGTGTAAGAGAAGAGTTTACTTAAGATTTGTATCAAGTTCTGTGAGATTACAAGTTGAATATTTACACGAATTGTAAAATTGTACAACTGTGTACTAGAAAAATGGAAAAAAATATGCTTATGATCGGATAAAGTAAAACAAAATTATTTTAATTACGTATTTCTGGATTTTAACAATTTTTTCTCAGAGGATATTTCATGCGTAATATTGAATTGTAACACACCGATCAGTAGGAATGTTAATGCTATTACAATCTAATTATAATAGCATTAATGGATAATAATATTGATTACAAGGATACAAAAGGATAATAGAAAATGAGGAAGACAAAGGGAGATATCAGTAAATATCGACAAAGCGGAAAAGAAATTTCTGAAAAGTTCATAAGTATAGACAGAACATAAGTCTATTATACCCTTATGTCGCTCAACTCTATACACGCATTAAGCAAAATTGGTCAGAGCGTCTATTACGTAATTAAAATAATTAAACTCATTCAGTCCCAACGCAACCATATGGGTGCCGATTAGCAGACTTAAATTAGAGAATTATGTAAATTTCAACAAAATTGCCTTCTGCCCAAAATTAGCATGTCCAAATGTAGACGTCGTTATTGCTAGTGTGCTACGTATTTCATTCATCGTGGCAATTTTGCGCGGTGCTTATACCAAACGATACTTTTAATTGACAGCGTCTTTATTAAAATTTACCGTATTAAACATTACCTCGGACGAAGCAGTTCGGTCTTTTTTTTTCTATTTAATAAAGATTCATTCGGATTGTTTGCATATTGATGCATGCATTCATTGTGGATTGCGCAGAATTAAATTATAATAGCATTAACGTTCCTATCGAGGTAGGATAAATTTATATTGCATAAAGTGCGCAGCGTTTTATAAAAGGAAATTATTAAATTCAATCAATTAATTGTTACACTTTGATGTTCGGTCATAAGCACAGCCTTTTCCCATTTCTGTAATATGCAGGACTGTGTAATTTTACAATCCCTCGGTACCATTGGACCTCTTGAGAAACATGTTTCGTCTCGTGAAACGTAACCAGTCGTAGGAAACTTACAAAAATTTACCGCCTTCATTAAATTTCAGCGTCGTTTCAAGAGGGCAAAACGTAACGCGGCTTCTCTCTCCCTCCCTTTCTCTTTCTCTTTCTCTCTCTCTAGATAGCCAGAATGCACTATTACCAGCGAGTTGAAGTAGTTCCTAGTGTCATCCAAGTACTTCACTCGCCGGTGCATATCTCAAGAGGGACCAATATATGCGCGGCAGAGACCGCATTTCCCCGAGACCCTTATTTAAAGCCACTTTATGTCATAACGAGATTAAAACGCTACGGAATACTAAATAACAATGGGGCCTTAGAAATAAGTCACGATAGAAACGTCGCTCTTGCTCGTCCGCTTCTAATTTCCGCTTTCATCGCCGCACGTCGGAACGCCATCGGGGGGAGAGAATCACGATTTCGTCGAAATTCCCCCGTCAAATTGAGGGGGCCGCGCGGTAAGCGAGAGGCTCTCTCTCGAGCTGGACGAGCCTCGAGTTAGCGCCTCTTGCACCTGCAGGTGTGCATCCGGCTCTGGCCGGTTACCACCACCGCCTTCGCCGACGCCGTTGCACTCCGGCCGCCACGGACGGTTGTAGCACGACGCGGCACACTATGCGTGGCGGCACGAGTGTTCTGTGGAGAGGGGGCGAAGATGCCGAGGTGGGGGTAGCAAAAGGCGCGATGAGATCACAGGCTCAGTTGCCGTGCGACTGTCGAGAAACGCACTGGCGGTGTCGACGGACGCGCGACAGTTTCCCAGTTTCAGCCTCGCGCCAAGCTGCTTTTACTTACGGGGTTATCCCCCCTCGTTTCCCATCCGAAGGGGGCTCGCGAAAGGAAACTCGGTCGGTTCGCCTCGTCGCCGGACGGTTTTCCGCAGTGGAACGAGAGGAAAAAAAAAACAGAGGGAAAAATAATTTCGCTCGACGGAGAACCATCTTCGGTTAAGGAACGAAGAGGAGGAAGAGGAGCAGAAGGAGGAGGAGGCGAGGAGAGGAGGAGGGGGTTCCGGAGAATCCCGATTTAAATCTCCGACCGCAGAAAGCCATTAATACCGTCAGGTGCACGCGGGTCCACGTATATACGTACGGCGCGGCGTATCGCATAACACACACACACACCATTCACATCGCCCCCCGCGTGCGGGAATGGAGTTTCACCCCCGTGCGCGCAGTTGAGCGATGATCGCGCGCGAATCGGCCGCGAGGAGCGCGTCGCCGTGTCTTCTTTCGCCTGATGCATCGTCGGGCCGCGTCTGCAGCGTCAACGCTCGCGTAAGGCTGCCGCCGGTCGTGTCACCGGCGTGTACCCGCTCGCGAACGACGGACAACAGTCGCGGACGGTAGCGACCGACGAGGGAAAAGAAAAAGAGCGGGTGAACTCGACGTGAGTGAGAGAAATGATGCGGCGTGCGCGCCCGTGCCCGCCCCCGCCGTCACCGTCGCCGTCGCCGTCGCGACATTTTCGCGGTGAACGTCATTCGGATGTGCGCGCGTGTGGTGTCGCAGGCCTGTGAGGAGGAAATGAAGGTGGAGGAGGCTGCGTGATAAAAAAAAAAGAGAGAAAATACGTGATCAATTATTGACAGGTGCGTTTGTTGCTCCGATTTTGATCAACGTGTGGTTCTTTTCCGGAGTACAGGCGTTTCTCGTGCGAACGGTCAAGAGTGCCGGCGAGAAGAAAAACACAAGGTGAAAATTATTATCTCCGCGCGCGCGTGTGAAGTTACTCCGTGAACTCCGCCTCTCTCTCCGGGGTATAGCCATGGATAGAAAGCCGAGGATCATCAGCCGCCGCACGCGGATCGCGATAATGAACCTATTGCTGCTCTGCACCGGTGAGTATCCGCCGCGAAAACGAGGCTCTCCTAACGAACGCGCGCGGACGGCTATGATTAAAAACTAATTCCGTCGAAACGCGCACACGGGGGAGGGGGGGAAGTTAATTAATGAACGATTCAGGCGTTCGCGGGTTCGGCCGAGTCGGTCGGTCGGTCGGTCGGCGCCGCGCCGCTTCCCATATAAATATCGGATAAATTGATGATTCTGCGGCGCGCGGCGCAACACGTTTTGCGGGAGGACGACGAGAGGTGGTTGTCGAGGAATGAAACCGGATTCGTATGGATTGCGTGGGCTTGCGGATTGTACAACATGCACGCCGCATGTGCATCGAGACAACGTCGCGTCGTCGGGGCCCGGGGGCCACCCGATGCTTTGTTGCATCGAGATGCGCTGCACCTTCGACATTTCCTCTCGGGTTGCTTAAAGCGAAACGCTATCATTCTTAGACAGATCGCATGACTCTTCAGCTTTGTCCGATATGTAGACGGGAACGTATCCGAGGACCGCGTTAAAGTGCTCGAGAACATATCGATAGGGTGAAGAAGGGGCGATTAGGGCGCAAACTTATAAGCTATGCCGACGACATCAGTCTTTCTAACGGAAATTACGGAAGATATCGGGAATTCCCTTGTCGCTATTGAAAGCTATGCACCAACGAAACTAGCACCAACTTCGGTCTCGCAATCGATGGAGACAAGAGCGAAGTGGTGTAGAACCGCGCGAAAGGGAATAGGCTAGATATATAAAAATCATGAGCGAAGGGTTGTAGCCGAAGTAGCACGGAGTATATCTTCAAATCGTTAACCGAGGGGGGAGAGGACTGCGTGAAAGAAATCTGACGATGCGCTATAACCACGGTCGTGAAATCGATTAGGAAACGTATACGGCGCGACAGAAATGTCGTCGAGAACAAAAGGACACGCTTTTTACAAAGTTTTCACTACTTCTTGCCTTTCTACGCGCGGCTGGGATATAGACATTTAGATTGTAAGATCGACGTAAAATCAACGTAAAATCGACATTCTGGAAACACGGAGTGCCGCAGGCGACTCTCGGAGATAATCTAGATCGCCCGCCGCACGAGCACAGCCTCATTCCAGCCGAATTGACGATCAAAGAAAGATTCCCGTCGACCGCTCGACGAATTCTCAAATATCTCGGCCGTGTTATAAAAGTGGATGGAAAAATTTGTAATCCAAGGACGAGTCGCGGGTATGCGGTCACGCTGCCGATCTCCAACAGCAAGTAGTTTCATGGAAGACTGCTTCGGAAACGCGCTACCAAGCAGCATCAGCAATGGCCGCGGCGAGTCTTTATCAGGAATGACGCGACTTGAGAATAATAATAATTTATCTTCAACAACGTAAAGATTTAGTCGAAGATTTTATCGACGTAGTACACCTAACACAGTAAAAAATAAAACGCAATTTTAACATTTTTTACATGTCCTATCAGAAAGTCCACTTAAAATTTTAAGTTAAAATGACTCATTCTCATGTGTTACTTGTTGAATTAGAAATGTTAATTAATTGACACTATACTTTACCTTTATATTTGTTCTTTTGACTTTATTTTTCAAGTTATATTAACACATGATATTAATTATTTTACAGATTTTACTTAAGTTATGTGTAATAGAAACATTTAATTTTAGTAAATTTAATTATTTTGTATGTCAAAGTTTACGATTATTTGAAAATTTACGTTTAACTTTTGTTTATGTGTTAAAATCACTTTAAGACGTGTTGATTTTTTAAAGTAACTGTATTTAAAAAATTTAAAATAATATTTAATTTCTAAATGACATATGTAAAGTGTCAAGTTATCACGTTTACATAAATGTAACACATGAAAATATTAAGAAAAAAATAACATAGCTGTTGTATGTTACTTTACATTGAAATAATAATCAAATCTTGGTGACACAAGAAAATTTTAACATATGGACCGCTATGTACACACGTTTTTTTACTGTGTATTGTTATTAAAGTGACAAGCAGAAAATTGTATGATGTCGAGTTATCTACTTTCGCTATTTTTATTTCCTTTCGAGCTCATCTTATTTTCGTAAATGTGAAGTTGCACACTTTTGACAGGATTAAATGTCCTCGCTGATAAATCTTTGAAACGTTACCTTTAACCTGTGTCTTCATCGATATTATGTAGCGGTGCAAAATCGCATGTTAATATTGCATCAATGTTCTTAAACTCTCGGACATCGGTCGCGCTCGGACATGTATTTTCCCTCCTTTGGGACCTAGCTAAGCTGCTTTCTCAGCCAGTTTCACTTTATTCAGACTCAAGTATATATGAAAGCCGCATGTAGGCCACTTCGCGAGATTAAATCTAGATGCCAATTAATTGTTTCCGCAATGATCAAAAAATGTAAAAAAAAAAACTCGAAAGAAACGTTAAGTACAGAGAATCCTGCTTAAGGTTTAATCCTACGGGCGATTAAACGTCACGAGCGGGGCGGAGAACGGAAAGTTTATACTCGCGAATACAACGCTCGTGGGTGCCAGAAATGCAGATGCACCTTTGCCGTGCACCGATGTAAGATGATGTTACACAGATCGGCCCTTTGTGGCATGTCAAACGCGGCAAACCTAAACAGCCGCCGGTTTCCGCTTTAATCGCTCTCGCCACTCGGCTCTCGCCTCTCGGCGTTTCGGTTCTCTCTCGCCACTCGGCTCATCGTGCGCGCGGTGAGAGAACTCGCAACGTTGTAAACGTGAAGAAAAGAGGGGAGAGAAAGAAAGAGAGAGAGGGAAAGAGATAATTTGCATACGCCCAAGGTTACGCGTCGTGCCCCACTCGCGGATAAACTTTTTCTCGGGTCAAATCACAACGTAACAGAGCCGCGGGCTAGGACTCCGATTTGCGTTCGCCTCAAAGTGTTTGGTCGGATATGCAAACAATCGAACTACAGTATCCCTTTTGCCACGACCGCGCAACCGGGGATACAGTTCGCGTGGGTGCACACAGAGCTTTAATTAGAAAGGCGGAGAGTAGCATAATTAGGTGCGGGGGCGTTGCGTCGAAGCGCGGCGCAGTTACGGCCGATTACGTTGTTGCACCCGTTGTAGCCGACAACAAAGATCGAGGGTGGTGGGCACTCTTGGATCGACTCCGAGGGCTCATCGGCCCTCGGAGGGTCGCGCCGCCGCTGCACTAACGACGCGCCGCGTTTTCTAATAGTCGTTCCCCGCGCGAACGGCCGCTTCCCACGAAGATCCCGCGATTCGAGCCAAACATTATCGCACCGCGGAATTATCGGAAAGTAATTAACCGCTAATCGGCGGGGGATGGTAGCCGGGATTGGAAATCGCGATGCTCCTTCTTAACACCGGTGATACGTTTAAGTGAAAGGGGGAGGGAGAACGTTGCGTTTCGAGTACGTTTACCTGCGTTTCGTCTGAAATACGATAGATTTAATCGCGTCGGTCACGCAGGCTGGTTTGCACAAGTGTCTACAAAATAACATCTAAGGTACTTTAAAAGTAGCGCCATGGAAAGGGAAAGAGAGACAGAGAAGAGTTTATCAGATAAATGTCTTGCCGGGTATTACGCTAGTTAATTAAGGAGGAAAAAAGGCCCTGGGAAAGAGGTATTTGAAGAGAGTCAGTTACTGGCAGATCGGCGGACATTTACGGGCGACAAGCGTTTATTTAAAGCAACCGTGGCACCGAGTAATCGATCGACGTCTTTGCGGCAGACCTAATAAATTTCCTGCTCTTATTGCCGCTGCTTTACCCCCGCCGAGCTTCTAAGCTGTCTGTCCACTCGATAAATTTCGACGACGCTTTTCTGCGGCGCGCATTTCTTTACACGCGCGCGCGCGCGCTTACAACGCAGGTGCGAGAGCGCCGTTACCTCTCCGTTGTTGCATTACGAAAAGAAGATTACGAGCGTCTCGGTGTTAATGGCACACAGGAGGGTGCCGACGTACCTCTTCTCTCCTCCGCGCGGGCGCGAAACGTAAGCGATTAATGGCTTTTGTAAACGACCCCTTATTTCTTGTCATCGCAGAAGTAACCCTGAGTTATGTTCGCCCGCGAACGGCAAGGCGGCTGGATCAAAAATTATTTCCGTACGCAGCGATTATGCGTATAATATCGTCCCTTTATTGCGCTTTATCTATCTTTATTTCCGACCCCCTGGAGAGTGGAGAGGTGCCCGCAGCTAGATTTCACTTTAATGGAATTTTAATTCGAAGATAATCTCTCGAGGAAGATTTTTAACGGTGAATATAAAAATGAAAATTACGACGAATCACGTCCTTTTTCACCTTGATGTAGCAGTTAAAATTAATGGTTCTTCCGTTCTTCTTTTAATTCGCACGTGGGTTCGTAATACGAAGAAGACGAACGGTTTCGCTCAATCAGGATTAGGAACGATAACCGATGGCGATCGTTACATGATTAAGCCAATGCTGCGGTGAAGACGCCGGTGGCTATCGTTATACGCAGCTTTCCGTATTATTCATCGTGGATTTTCGGTATTCCGTCCGCTTTCGTACCGCTGCAGTTTCACGTAATCTACCTGATCCCGCGCCACCGACAGTCAAATATTTTCTACTTGTGTAGCGGGTCTACACCGATACAACGGCCGGCCCCCGCAGCGTTGCCCGTACCTCGAAAACGGAGAAACGGCGGTGGAATTAATTCTTTATATTACCGGACGGAAGAAAGGCAGGAAACGGAATGGACGTCGGGCGAGAGGCGTATTTGTCGGAGGTAAACGCGCACGCACGTACGGAGCATTATTTCGTCCGCGCCCGGGGGCCGAGACTGTTGCGCGATGCGAAAAAAAAAAAGAGAGAGAGAAATATCCTCTAACCGACCCGTTTTCAAATCGTTTCGCACATCACGCGCGTACATCCGATAGCTACTGGCCAGGCCGACACGGGAGAAAACGGCCGTAACTTCGGAGGTGAGGCAGTTTTCCCAACTTTCACCGTACGTTTCGCACGAGAAGATATCGCAAAGGTCGGGTACCGCGGTATTGAGTAGGCTATTCAACATCTGCGTTACTTCCCGCAGCAGCGAGGAAAAAAAGCGTGTCTTTGTCATACGATGCGTACCGGAGCGCGCTGCTGGAAAGCTCGCATTTTCCGCGCGGAGCACGGGGTACTTTAACAAATTGGATATATTAAATCCAAACTCTTTGTCGCGCACGCAATCACAAATTTTTCAAAATTAAATTAAACGTCAGAACCGGACACTCGACCAGCTCAAATGTGCGGTAAAATTTTAACATTTAATTTAAAAAAAAAAAGCTGTCTTTCTCCGATTATTTATCTACAAAATCCTCCTCTTTCTCTCTCGTCTTTTTTTCCAGATATAAAGTGTTCATAAAAAATCGTTAATCCATATCCCCGAAATAGCTTGTAGCATCTATGATTAATAGAAAGCAGGCGACTCGCTTTATGACACTCTATACGTCTTGCTTTATATTACCATCTGGTGGATGGTCTGTCGATCCCGAAAGCCGATGAGCGTGCTGGTATATCGCGTTTAAAGCTTCAAAAGCATGAGGGAGTGAGAGCAAGAGGGCTTATGTTTGGTCGCTGTGTTGCTTTCGTCGAAAGGGGTACGCGCGTTTTTCGCATGCGTTATGACTCTGCGACTCTCATCGTCATATTGCCCGGACGTATGAGAGCCAATATCGCGCGGCCGCACGCGGTGCAGGAATGCCTACGGCGATGATATTCGACGCGCGGTAAAATAAGGTTCGGCTGCTGGCCGTGCGCGCGCGCACGCACGCGCGCAGCGACGTATTGTTATTGCCGCGCCGTGGACATTAAGCGTTTCGCTTTGTTATGTCGTGTTCACAGGCGCTGCTGGGCGTGGGCACGTACAGGGTGTCGCGAAAGCAAACGCGCACACGTCAAAAGGGCGCAGAGATTGATTGCAGGTCACGGGATATCACTGCTTTTTCCCGAGCAAGACCGGGATTTAAAGGACACTCTTTCGGCAAACTGTTAAATATAAAGCTTTCACATAATGGATTTTACTCTGATAAACAAATGATGAGTGCTTTAAATACACGAGTTCTTCGAGCGAGTGTTGTTTTGACAGAAAAGTAATTTGGTGCTAGTCAACGAGATATTTAATCATTAATTGGTCTGGTGAAATAAGTGCATGCATTTTTATGGTCGCCATACTAGTTTGATGATGAATGTAAAAAATTAAAAACTCTATCATGAAATGTCGATTCCGAAAGTCGTTAAGCACACTGCTATCGCGTTTAAAGTCGAAAGCGATGGTGACAACAACTAGGAATTCGTGGAACGTATAAATAAATTGTGCACAATATATTTCAAGATTCTATTAGATTTTCCGCCATAAAATATAGATCCGCCCTATATACCTCGTAGCGTATAATGCACGTAATACAATGTAGTTTTAATTTCATACTGCGCTATCATATCACTTCCATATCATATATATATAGCATCACATATAATACCCCCGTTTCAATATTTCAGCGACATGAATTCTTCACGTTCTTATAATTATTTTACATTCATTTTACAATCATGAAATAAACAATATAATTTATCCCAGCGTTTATTCACATATGGAGCATCCTATCGTGCAAACACACAATAAACTTTGCGTGGCGAAAGGATACGAATTTGTAACAATGTGTTATCTGATGCTATGCAGCCACGCATAGCACCTGCAGTTTTTAGATTGACTATAATTTCATTTAATGCACTGTACGGTCGAAACTCTCGACATTTATTGCTTCGGGAAGGAATATAGAGTGCAAAGGAAAGAAACGGGCGCGAGAAGATATTCGTTAATACCGCGGAGGCACCTTTGGAGAACCCCGTGCATTAACGCACCGCGCCGGAGGCGGTCGAATCGGCATCGGGTCACGTAAACTTTTCTACTCGTCGTTGCGGTCGTCCGTGCAAACAAGCGGCAGTGTATAAACCCCCGGTCTTATAAACCGAGTTTTCTAAATAACTAAAATCCATTAGCGGCACGCGCCTCTCGGCGATATGGGATGAATATGTGCGAGTCACCTGTCTGTGGGAGGCACTGCCGCGAAATTGTACAGAGGCTGCGGTATTACGCGGAGCGAAAAGTTTACTTTTCCGACGAACGACAGTCGCACGAAGGAAATTCCCTATATATATTTTCCGCGCGAGGAAACACCTAAAGGCACGGTCACGTGACATAACACGGAAAAGGCTGCGAAACTGCAACGAGAATTTCGATATCTTTCTCTTTGTTCCTGTTTCGATTCTGTATCGCTTCCGCGTACACTGGCTTTTTAAACAAAAGCTCAAGATAAAGGAAAGCGTTGCTCGAGCGATCTAATGCCGTTCGATTAAAAATAAATTTAATCTCCCATACGGTCCGTTGACTTTAATGCAGAAACAACTAATGCAGATTTTGTCTCATGCTTCTCATTAACATAGTTTTTTCGTAAAATTTCGCTGTGCGGTGACAACACGTAGGTCGATCGATGAATAAAAAAGTATTTATAAGGCCGGTATTCATAGTCAGCTCTTGTATTTAAGATCGTCTTAAGTTTATCTTTAAGGTTATCGTTATAGATGCTGTACTCGTTTTGTTGGCTACGGAATACCTAAAGATGAACTTAAGACGATCTTATACAAGATTTGACTATGAATACCGGCCTATGTTCGTACGTTGAGATCTTTTCAGAATGCTAAGTGACATGGATTTCCGAGGTGAGTGTTTGAGAAGCCCTGGTACATACAAACAAAACGATTTCTGCCAGTGGCGTCGATAATATCGATGAGTAACATATACCTCGCGAGGTATTTACTACGCGCAACGCTGACGTTTGTTCGTTCGTGCTCGTTTCGCGGCTCTTTGGCCTCGCATTAGAGGCCGATCGGCACGTTTCGCGATTAATACTGCAGGATGTTGCGACACGCATCCTGCATCGTGTATCACGCACTGCATTTTCGAGGCGACGATCGACGCGGCAGTTGGTTTATTCATTTAATTTATTATTGTGTTCAGTTGAAAAGAATATAATATTGATGCCGCGATAATTGTATCAAAATAATTTAATATTTGTATCCTACGCAGAAAAACATGTTTCTCATAAACATGTTGTGTGAGTAAAATATATTATATAGATCGCATTATGAAGGGCACATATTTGTACAAGTCATTTTTTTCCTGCTCCGAAATACACACGGAAAGTTCGCGAGAGAGAAGCGCGACTTAAAATCCAATTATTTTATGCCCCAGTCTTCCTGCACTTCTAAGAAAAGAAAATTAAAAACTTTTATGCTAAACTTTATTTCTACCGACTTATAATATTCCGCGAGAAGAAGCGAAAAATTCCATTAAAAAATTTAAGTTTCTATATAATATAAATATATACGAACATACCGTACACGATACGTCCGGCGGCAGCACAGCTCGCGCAAGATTAAGCCTAATCGTTAACGATCCCCGTATCGGCTGCGGTCCAAAGTACCGTGGCGAACTGATTTATGGAGGGCCGCATAAACCGCCGAAACGTAAGGATTCAGGAACGAGCGACGAGAGTATAGTAGTATTAATCTGGAGCGGATCGCGCCGTGGGCACACAGACGCGCAACCGTACCGGCGCGGCGGCGAGGCAACGACATTAATCCGTCGTCGCGTGCCGCATGCGAGAGGCGACGTCTTGGATAAAAAAGTATATATCGCGTGCATTCATTAGCGGGCATATTAATGCGAAAAAATTGCCGTGCCCGCCCGGGCAATCGCTTATCGCCCCCTGCGTACGTAAACGAGCTTAAACCGGCGTAATCGCTGATCGAGATCGCACGACCCGCGCGCTCGACTTTCCTCGCTTCGCGATTACGCTCGTTGTTGCCGGCGCTCGACTCGCCCCGCGATTTATCGCGAATGTATCAGCTCCGACAAAACCGTCGCGCGTTAATGAGGTTTACAGAATTTACAGGGTGTTGCGTAAGAGACATTCCGCAGAATGCCCCCCCCCCCCGCGATTCTGAGATTAACAACGAGGTCTTCGATTTTTCCTTTAACCGAGGTAATACGGTCGCGGATTATATAAGGAATTGAAGATAAGAATCATCCAGATCGACGCGATTAATTACCAAATGCTCATATATAAAAGGTTGTATTTTCAACATTTATCATCACCTTCGCAAATAACTCGAAGATCGATACCAAATAATATCCGTATGACAAACTATCCGTGTCATAGAAATCGCTTGAAAACTATAATCGCCGCTGTTAATTTGCATTACTGCATATTACTGCTGGGAATTATTATCTAATAACCAGGCATTACCGAATTAGTGTACATATTTTTGGTTTGCGGTTTACACGCCCCTCGCCTTTCCGCCCAAATATCCAATAATGATTTAATGCAATTAACGCAATGAGCAAACCGTGCAACGCGATTGCCGTTTTGTGTGACAGATTCGCTGGGCGATAATTTTCTAGACGGTAGCGTGTGAGGTATATCGCGTTAGGCAAAAGGTCGCCCCCCCTCTCTTCTCCCCACTTCTCCAAACCGTATAATTCGTCATTCCCGATCGCGGCGATAACGCTAATTTGTTTACCCTGACTCTTATTATACCTTCCGTCGCTTATTCAAACACATCCCGGGCGTACGTATCCGACGCAGTCCGGATATTCCGCGTATTCGTTAAGTATTCGAAAGTCCCTGAATCGCGTCGTCATCGATCGATTCATTGTGTTTGCGCTCCTCGTGGTATCGTACTGTCGCGCCGGTCCGCCTGCAGGCGAGAATAATATTCCTAGCGGAAAATTCATCGTGATCCCTGGCCCCCGCAACGACCGACGGTGGTTTCCATCGGTGCGAGAAATGACTGTGAGAATTTCGAGTAACTTCGCCGCGACGAACGCGCGCTCGAGATTTTCAAGCGCGAATACGGGTTAAGGGAATCCCTGTGTAAATATAGTGAGATGCACGAAGTAATTATTCTACGGTATTTCTCTCTCTCTCTCTCTTTCTCTCTCTCTTTCTCCTTTTATCGGTATCCGTATTATGCGGTTAAAAACTGTTTATATTTACGATATTTCATGCATTTTTAACTTTTTCCCGCAAAACGCATGTCTCTCATCGTGCAGTAACGTCTGACACGAAAATCGCGCGCGTATACAGTTGATTTGTATACATTTTTTTTCTCCCACGAAGTTGACGGCGAAAACAAATTTAAAAAGGGGAGAAAACATTCCTCGACGACTCCGAGCACTTTTTACGCGCGCTCGTGCTCGCGTAATGTAAGCTCAGGTGTAAAGTCGCGCAAAGTGACGAAACATCTTTTCTCACTTTAGAGAAGACACGTATATAGATTACGTCGATTGCACGGCGACCGGGAGAAGACACGTTGACAGTCGCGTCGACATCTTGCGAGGAGCGCCGGCTCTCCTTTGTCTCTTCGTCGCGAGTAACGGTATAGCATCCAAGAGCGAGTTTACGCGTCGAGGGGCGTACACTCTCATCTTCTTGCTCCTCCTCGGGCTCTCGTCTTGCCGTCGTCGTCGTCGTCGTCGTCCCCCGTTCCCGATCTTTTGTCCGCCCGACCGTAAATCTGTCCGGAAAACAGTACCGCCGAGCGTACATCATGCCGCGCGGCGCGCGCGGTTTCCTTATTAGCGCAATGCACCGCGCGGCATTGCCGAAGTCTCCGTGTACCTCCGTACGCTCCGTTCGAGCGCGTCTTTTCTTTCCTCTCGCGTTGCGAAACTTAATTGGTGCACCGCCGGGAGAGCAAGCCGGCGCAACGCGCCGCACCGCGCCGCGCCGGCTTCCACCTTCCACGAGCGTTTCGCGGTTTTCGCGCGAGGCTCCCACCCAACGTCGAAAGACGTTTTCGTCTCTCTCCGTCTGTTTTTCGCGTGATTTACTGCGACCAAACTGCGGCGTTTCGGGTCGCGCGCTGGAGTCTGACGCTCCCGTTTTCGCGCGAGCTCCCGGGCGGCATTGAGAAGATAAATTTAGAAAGGGTTCGAGAGAGTATATTAAAACTCCGATGGTTAATTCACCGGGGCGTCGCGTCGGACGGAATGAAAACGGCGAAAGGGAATTTCATTCCGATCGTCATATTTCACAGATCTATTAAGCGTCTCGGGATATGTGTATTTGTTTTGCTCGCGTCGACGTTTTTCTAATTATCGAATTTGGAAATACAATGAATTATTCAATACCAAAAATATATCAAAAATATGCAATTCGAATAAAATTAGCCGTTACGATATAGCTAGGTGAAAACGTACGTCGAGTTATCAACGCTGCACTAATCGCGTCGAACAACAGCGTCAGTATTATCGAATTTTTTTTTTTTTTAACATCTTTCTCGTGATTTTCTATAGCCAATTCTGGTGCGGCAACTTCCAACGCAGGAAACGTTTCAACATTCGCCACGGTTTTAACCGTGGCGACAGTAAATCACAGTAGAATTGCGTTCGGAACACGACACCACGTGGCATTCCTTCGACAACGTGTTGAATTTCACTTCCTACCAGGCAGGACAGGCAGATTTTGAACGTGGAACAGTTTCCGTTGACAAGTAGAATGCGTTCCGAACGCGCGCGAACCGAACGAAATTTCAAGCGTAAAGTCATCCGTGGAATTCCTAGCTAATCTTTACAAAGGATTTAACGCGACTATAATGAAAATGAACCCTAAAATGTAGCTCTATATTTAAGTGGCTCCAGCGATCCGCAATTCGAATTATCGATATCACGAGAAACCAATAATAAGATAAGTGCGAGGCAATATAACTTGTAATGTAATTTCATTCTTACAAGGAGCACAAAAGCGCGCAGACCCGACCGAGAAAAATACAAAGCGCGCAACGCGCGCAAGCTCTCTCTCTCTCTCTCTCTCTCCCCTTGTATTGTACTTTAAGCTAAATACGAAAGATATTAAACTCTTCTTCTTCCTTTTTCCGCACTAGCTGGGCGTATAACGCTCGTAAGATCGCTGTAAGTCACGTAAACGTCCGTTATCCGAAGTTCTATCTGCGCGTTCTTGTAGATCGCTTCCTTTATCGCCTGCCACGAGATAATGATTTCTACAACTTTTTCGCAGTCCGCCGGAGTAACACGTCGCAGAAATTGCCTTCACGTCGAAATTGCAGCTCTGCCCAGAGGCTGCCACGATAGCCGATCGATGCACACGACCGCTTTTACTTAACGCCAATTGGCTAATCCTGGTATCTTCTTTAAATATTGCACAAGTGTTGCGCGGCGACAAATATCGAGCCGGTTGTCTTAAAATGGCGCAACGCGCGTCTTGGAAATTCATATACACCGCTGACGTATTCGAAACCACCGAGAGAGATGTTCATGTTACACGCAGACTATTACGTCGACGAGCCCATCTGAACTTTCGGCTGTGCGGCCTGATTTCAAACTAATATGCCGCATGTTACTTCCGAGATTAATTAAATTTGAAATTTAGCATCGAAAGTCGAAATACGCTCCGCTCCATTTTTCGGCCAAATTTTACAGGAGCGCTTGAAAATGAAATTAATTCCGAATATATGAATGCAGATGCGAGCGCTGCGATTTAGAACAGTCAATATAATCCGAACATTCCTGTATCGCATTTTTTCGTTAATTCCGTAACTATCCGTAAATTAAAATTTTTATCTGTACCGTAATTCTTTCCTGTCTCATTATTATTCTCTCCCGGGACGGGGGGAGCAATTTCCTTACGGTGAACTGGACGGGATTCCCGAAAAAATCTATTACGTACACGACACATTGTATGTCGCCACATCTTGCATTATGCAGTATTAACAGTTTCGCAATTGGCACACTGGAGAGTAAAGGTGTGCGCCGTGTGTGCACACGATCGAACACCTACGAGAGATCGGCGCGATTGTTGTGTGTTACCTGCCTGCATGACTAAGCTGTATTTACGCAAGTCCGTATTGCGCGTAACCTCGTTATGCCACACTATATAGGGTGTCTCAGACCCATAGAAAAAGAAAGAGAGAGAGAGAGAGAAAGAGAAAGAGTATTTGCCTTTTTAACTGTAGATGACATTTCGTGATAATGACTTCAGCAACAAGCGGTCAATTAAAAAGATATATCGCGAGGACGGAAACGGTATAACTGTCATCTTCCTCCTTTCTTTTCGATTCCGCGTTTACTGGTTCAGGAACCGTACGGTAATCACGGACCACGCAATGTGTACTATACACGTAAAGTTTTTGACAAGGAGAGAAACGCACGGCGTTCGTCACGGGGTGGGAAAACTGGGAAACGGCGGAGCCGTCGCTCGTCTGAATGTCGCGCGAATTATCCGTTATGCATTACGCGCTGTCTTAATTACTCCCAGTCCTCAGGTGATATACGCGGCCGGCTTTGTTCATTTGTGCCGGCGCACGCAGCCATAAATATCGATTACCGGGATATAGCTTTGCGTCTATCGGGCCATTAATTTGTCGAAAGTTTGTTGTCCCGCCGCCGCCACCGAGCGTCACGCGCCGCGCAAATTGTTTGCAATACTCCTCGAATTCTGTGTCGCGCAGAATCTGCGCCGCGGTCGCGCGATATGACGCATCATAACAAGTACCGCCGCCGTAACAACTGAACTAATAGAATGACTCGTTATAACGCCGTTATAACGTCGTTACAGTCGAATTGATAAAATTTTAAACCCTGTCCTTTAATACCATCTGGCGGCGCAGGACGTCACATTCTGAAAGAAAACGTCACGACTGTGTTGTTTGGTATCTATTGTCCTCTATTATATTGATGTTTGGGGGACAGAGCAATATCAGAATATTTCCGTCAGCGATATTATTTATTCGACATCGATATTCGACGTACGGGAAAATATCGAGATAATTCTCCTATGTTTGCATAACCGTCGCTACGTAAAAGCGCATCTCCTACGCGCTCGCGATGCACGTACGTGCAGTACGTTGATAATATTGCTGTACATAGAAATATACAGCAGGTGATACTCGCGCATAGGAATAGGATGCGCTATACATTGGCGTTATAGCTCGTCATACTTTCGACGAGAACAACGCGTCGTTATGCGAATCGACGTGCGCAACATGCGTTCCTCGCGGTTAAACATTCATTATGGGAGAAAGTTTTAGTGTGGACGGAGACGGAAGGGGGACAAAACCTTAATTTAGATCCGCTGTCGCGCAATTGACAAAAAGGCGGAAAGCCACAGAGTAAAACTACAAAGGGATGATAACGAGAGAGGCGATTCCGGGGAGACTGAATAAAGATGGGACGGCGACTGACTCGGGGGAAAGGAAGGGGGGTGAGAGAAGCGTACGACAATAAGATATATTATAGGGGTTGGCGCCGCCCGCGCCGCCGGTTTCATCCACCCCGTTTCTCGCGGCACGCATAATCGCGGCATAAGCAGAAACCTCAGAATTTACGGTGTATTTTAAATCTATCCAGTTTCAGTCACAGGCATCAATAGCGATTTAAAGAAGATTTAAAGCGACCGGAAGCTGACGGTTTTCATATAAGAATAAGAAATTTGCAAAATTTTCGCTCGCAATCATTCCAAATGCACCGGTAGATTTCCGATTGCGAGTTTCAATCGCGCAGATATTTAATATTAATGACGTTAGACGTTCCGATTTGAGAATAAACGATTGAAGAGGCCGATAAACGCGACCACGAGAAGTGACGAATGGTAAAAGTGTCGACAGCCTTTGCAAGTTCTTGCTCTACTTCTTATTGTTAGATCGATCCTTGTATACGGTAAAAAAAAAAGATTAATGCGCCATTTTTAAACGGCCGTATCTTGTCGCGAAGAAATCGGTGCACGCAACGCGTAGCGCACGCAAAGAATCGAGCAGGTACTTTCGACGAAACTTACTTAGAAATGGATTTAAGCAAAAGTAAGAGTCTCTTTGAGGAAAATGTAGAACAGAGCGGAATAACCTGCCGAGGAAAGTTGATTTTGTCAGGCAACATAACTCACTCCGTTCGCGGAGCACACAACGTTAACGGTTTAAAGTCGCTCTGAAAGCGTCTTACGACGACAAATCACAGCGACACTTGCGACATATCGACGCGACGTTCGCGAGAAAGAGAGAGAACGAGAGAGGAGAGAAACGAGATATATTGAAATCATATATAAAGGCATAATTTTGCCGGAAAGCTTGGCAAAGCATCGATATGGAAAGAAACAAAAAGCCAGTTTTGCCATCTGGACCGCCGCGCGAAAAAGGTCTCATTTTTTCGCAAACATCAGCCATTAGACATTTATATCAGTCCAGAGAGGTTTTTGCCGCGATATTTTAGATTTCACATTGATTTTTCAAAGAACAACGTTAAATCCAAAAGATGATTAAATTTTGCAGAACTTCCTCTCTTGATCTTTCATATCCCATCTAACTTCTTTCATTTTTCTTCCTCAGCCTTCACAACTTTTAAAAACCTAAGGAAAAACTGCCGATACCGTTAAACGGGTTCAACGTTGCCTCAGTGATCAATACTGCTCTAATAATAATCCATTATTGGCTAATAATCGAAACTGTGACGTTCTACTCCGAAAGTAGACGGACATTATTTCAAGCTGCAATATTAATACAGTGCCAATGATGCTTAATGGTACTCTATTTCTATGCAAAGCGAAAAAGAATCAAACACAAATTTGCACTTTTCAGTGTTATAATCTGATACTTTGTGATCTCTATTGCCGCGTAAATAATACTTAGACTATATCTTATTTTTACCTTATTTTGTATCCCAAGACATACGAGACTCGAAAAGATGCTTTTATATCTCGAATCACTTTGGCGATGTTTGTTCGCTATAAATTTTTCAAGCTTCGAGCGCGGTTAAAAATCGCCAGAACTTATTCACGCCTAAAAATGTAATATCGTAATGGCGCGTTCTCGAGGAAGCCACGAGTAAAGATTCGTACCGAAGTGAACATCAGCAAGGGAAAAGGGGGAAGAAAAGTTTCATGGAAACGATGCGAGCGAAAATCGAGACAAATTAATAGGACAATGCACATCACGAAGAATGGATATACGAGCGAATTTGTCGGACGGACGGACGTACGGACGAACGGATAGGTGAACAGGTGAAAAAATGAACGAATGAACGGAGGATGAAATGGCTCGTAGGCGAATAAATCGAAAAGGGGAAAAGATAAACGTCGCTGACGCGAAATACGAGTTGGAAAGAGAGGCGGCAGGATGCTCCAACATTTCCAAACACAAAATGGCGCGCGGCGGAAGAGGACGATCCTCAATAGCGTTGACGAGTCGAGTCGACCGCGGCGGTTTTACCGTTACGCGACCCAATGACGAGAGATACGCTCGCCGCGAGAAACGTGGCCGCTTCCGACCATTCGATGGTGCCTCGTGGCCGATAGTATACGGTATAATGCGAACGCGTGTTCCGCGAGTGTTGCCGCTACGATGAAGTAGGTTCCGCACCGCACGCATCGCGGAGAGAAGTCGTATAAAAGGTCAAGAGATTTATTTCACTGAGAGAGCGGCGATTTCGTCGAAGAAATATCTGATATAAATATGTCTCCGGAGATATTCGCGGAAGAGAATTTAAATCCCCGTTACTCGCTCTCCTACGCTCGACAGTAAAATGATAAAATAAGATTGCGTTCGTTATCCTGCCTCCTTATTTCGCGATTGCTTGTAGAAATTTTCATTTCTCGAAACTTATCTGTCCTTCGGTTACTTCGTAATAATTCCTGAATACGTATATTGCAAAGGTTCCCATTTCGTTCTCAATTATTAACATTGATATATTGAATATACTGCATTCTTATATTCACGGCGAAGTAGAAAATTCCAGCTAAGCTCGTGGGTGAATGGGGTAGAGTAAGTCCGACAGGCAGATGTACAGATGAACCTCAACTGAGACTCATAGAGTTTCTCCATTTGAATATACGAAACCGTGACAAGACGTACGCCGCAACGTACGTCATAAGCTTCATTGTTGAGTACCACGAGTCTCCTCTGTGGGAGCAGTCGAATAGACAACATTTCCTGCTCCCATTGAAACTTCGCCGTACGTTCTTTTTTTACGTCGTACAATCGTCGATTACGATTGAGAGTGGGTGTTTAGTTAATCTTGATCAACGGTGACCAAACAGAGAGAGAGAGAGGGAGAGAGAGAAAGAGAGAGAGAGAGTCCACCGTAAATATCGCGACGTTTGGCGATCGCGACAGTGCGGCACTATTAGTTTTCAACGTCACCGCGCGCTGTGATATTCGATTTTCGCAATGATTTGTGTCGACATTCGATGTTACGTTACGATAGCGAAACACCATGATGCTGTGTCATGTGTGAAAATCGATTTTTATAATGATAAAACCGTCTGTGTAACGTACAAAAATTACTGATACACATATCAAGAATATTTTAAATATTCTCGCTCGATTAATTTTTTCGTCGACTGATTCAAAAACTTTTTTTGAAATATGGATTTATCTTAAATTGATTAATTGCACCATTAAATATTTATTATATAAAATAATTATAAATTAAATTATCAATGACGTTCTCTTGAAACAATATCCTTTTCATTTTACGTTGTTATTCTCACTCTCGATTATGATTAAATTTTTTAATTAAAACTGAATTCTATGTATGCCTCCTTTTTCAATTTATATGAAATATTACCGAAAATTCATATTCGGTAATTTTTGCCATTTATATTCACTGAACAAACGTAACGATGCGATGGAGAAGTGGATGGGAATGACGTGTTGTTTCCGCCGTGTTCGCTATGAACGCACAAACAGCATTGGAATGCTGATATTTTTTTTTTTAATTTCTTCTCTCTGTAAAGATATAACAACAATCAAACTTCAACTTATAAATACTTACGCACACGAAACAAACGTTATTTGAAAATGGGAGACGTTTAACAACTATTTGTCCTGTTAAATACACATTTACAATTGTAAAATATAAAAAAATTTTTTCCCATTGGCCATTCCTTTTGTGTTATGACATTTTTTATATTCTATTACAAAATTGCGGATGTAACACACATTGACTGTACGTGTGTAACAGCTTTGTACGTAATAGATTTTTTATGAATTTCCGCGCGAAATTTTAGTGAGGAAAAAGAGAAAGAGAGAGAGAGAGAGAGAAACACAGGAACGAGATCGTTCAATGCTCGTTGTTGGAGCACACGTTACAATGGTGCCGTCTCTATAGACACACGTGGGCATTGAAGTTGAACGTATGCCATTGTAATGGACGAGTAAATACGAGTTATTTCGAAGTTATAAAATTTTCTCAAAACCTTTCCGCGTAATATCCTCTCTCCCCGAAATTAATCTTTATGATCGTCATCCTTCGCGCTTTAATTGGATAGTTTACGGCGAAAACACGAGCGAGGGTAAACCAATTTCTCTGTAGAATACCAACGTTCCGGATATTCTCTAACGGTACTGCCGCTGCCACCACCGTCGCCGTCGTCGTCGTCGTCGTCGCCGTAAAGACAGGAATTCACGCAGCTCGGCAGTGCCGACTAACCGTAGCTGGCGACGAACCGTTTTCGCCTGTTCATTATTTCGTAAATGCGACACGGCGCGAATATCCAACGCCTTTCGCGTCGCTAAATGCCGGCGTATTATTCCCTCACTTGCTTTAATGCTCGAGAGTACGTACGATTCGTCGACAATCGGCATTGTCAACGCCGGCGAAACGGCACGCAGCTCCGGCGTTAATTGCGCGAAACGGCGAACTCACACAGGCAAGAAGGGGGGAGTCGGTGAACCCAAAAACTAGGTTGACTTCCGACAGGTAATTTGTATCGCCATTATCGCGGTCCCACGCAGCCGGCGCGTTCGACGGGCTGGCTGCTCGCGCGTCCCCCGCGAATTTATTCCGTCTTAATGGAAAATGTGTGTACGAGCGCGAAGCTGTAAAGCTCGGCGATGGAGAGGCCGATCGATTCTTACACATCGAGCGTCTCTCTTGCGGTCGATTTCCTCATCGGGTCACCGGGTTATCGGGTTACCATGACGCCAATCGATCGCCCGTTAATGCTGTCACCGCGCCTATGGCTATAATGCACAAAAAAGTTATAAAAAGCATTAAAAAGAAAAATACATTCAGCTTTATTTTCCTAATAATGGGAATTTTTTGCGCTAAAATATTAGTTCAGTCGGTTTGTCGTCGTTTTAACGAGTTTTATTCTTTCTTTTTGTTTCAGACCTTGTCAGAGCGCGCGTCGACGAGACGCAGATGGACACGCACGAGGGCTCGACGGTGCAGCTGCAGTGCCGATTCCCGCCCCCACGGGAGAACGTCACATGCTTCTGGCTGACCCACACGAACAACAATCTCGACAACGCGGCGATCGAGAACCGCTCGCTGTCGCCGAACTACAAGGTGTTCATGAACCTGCAGGAGGGCCGTTACGATCTGCAGATCAGGAACGTGTCCTACGAGCGTGACAACGGCAAGTACGAGTGCAGAGTGAAAGTCAGCAGCACCGGTACCGATCTCCACAGGAAGTATATCACTCTGACGGTGCTGAGGGCACCGGGTCCGCCGACGATATCGCCGGCCTCCACCGCGGCCACGGAGGGCCAGAGGCTGGAATTGCAGTGCAACACCTACGGCGGCAGTCCCGAGCCCGAGGTGAAGTGGTACCGTGGCAACAACACCACGCTCCTGCACACTGGCAGGACCCTGGAAATCATGCCCACGCGGGAGGACGACCGGGCGATCTTCCGGTGCGTCGTGAGAAACCGAGCGATGCGCGAAGGCGAAACTCTGGACGCTTCAGTGACGCTCGACGTCAACTACTTCCCACGCGTGAGCGTCGGTCCGGAGAACCCGCTCAAGGTCGAGGTGAACGGCACCGCGACCCTCAAGTGTCATGTGGACTCGAAGCCGCGGGTCGGCATGGTACGCTGGTGGCGCGACGGCAGCTTCATCGCCACCAACTTCGAGCACGTCATACCTAAGGTGACGCTGCAGGACGTCGGCAAGTACACCTGCCACGCGGACAACGGGTTGCAGCCTACCAGCGGTATGGATAAGCGCGGCGGCGAGGCCTACCTGATCCTGGACGTGCTCTATCCGCCCACGGTGTCGATCGAGGGCGACGCCGTTCGAGTGGCCGACGTGGAGGACAGCGTGACCGTTCACTGTAACGTGTCCGCCAACCCGTTGCCGACCGTGATCGAGTGGCTGCGAGACGGCCGACCGGAGTTCAGACAGGGTGGTTCGATTCTGCGACTCACCCGTGTCACCGCGGAGCACGCCGGCAACTACACGTGTCGCGCGGTGAACACGATTCACCCTACCGGCGGCGAGCGCAGGAATCATTCGGCCTTCGCCAGCGTGACGATCCGGGTGCGGCACAAGCCCGGCCCGGCCAGAGTGACCCCGGACTCGCCGGTCGCCGTCGAGGGTTCGCGGGTGATCCTCACGTGCATGGCCAGTCCGGCCGGTTACCCCGAGCCGCAGTACAAGTGGTGGAAGGAGGGCGAGAGTGGCATGATCCCGATGCCCGCACCGTCCGGCCCGAAGTACGAGATCGACTCGGTACACCTCGGTAGCGAGGGCACCTACAAGTGCCACGCTATCAACGAGATCGGTATCGGCGAGGCCGCGTCGGTGAACCTCACTGTTCACCAGCCGCCCAAGATTCTCACCAAGCTGCAGCCCCACGTCACGAGGAAGTAAGTAAAAAGGATCATGCGTATAAAAATTTTTTTTGGTCTCGCTATTCGAAGCAGAAAAATATTCAATTATTATTTTGAAAAATATTATTTTTCGCGAAACTGCGGTATGAATAATTATTGTTCGATTTTTAAATATTCCTTGACTCTTTCAAGCTTTCGAAAAGCTTGAAAAGATTATTTTCTGAAATAATATTTTTAGAGATATGTATTCGCTGCTTTGGATGTTTCATTCTACATGCAACGGGAAATAGCAATTTCTCGTTGCAATTTCCCTGACAATTCGCTTTTTACAAGGCTGTCACGTTTTTTCTTCATCTCCCTTTGCCCTTTAATTCTCAACTCGTAGGGGAAACGTCGTTGATGTAATTGTAGAAAGTCTGCGGACTTTACGTCTGCTTTCTTCTACAAATTTTCTTCCGTGAGCTATGCACCGCTCGACGAATGAAATAGCTTCTAGCGAGCAGAACAAGATATATCTTCCGTCCTAATAATGTAACGTCTTCTTATCGCAGAGTCGGCGAGTCGTCGTTCCAAGTATCCTGCGTAGCGCAGGGTAAACCGCGGCCTAGCGTGCGCTGGCTGAAGGACGATCAAGAATTAACGGCCGACGAGAGGCTCTACAAAGTAATTACGACGGCGTCGGAGGGCCACGGTAGCGTAATAACCGTAAATTCCACCCTGAGTTTTCTGGGTCACGCTCGTCCGCAGACCGACGAAATCGTGGCGGGCGATCGCGGCAAGTACACCTGCGTCTTCGTGAATGAGGTGAAGAAAGTCGAGTCCACGATGATGCTCAAGGTGGAGCACGAGCCCATAGTTCTCCATCAGCACGGTAAAGTGGCTTACAATCTCCGGGAGACCGCCGAGGTGGCCTGCAAGGTACAAGCGTGGCCAAAGCCCGAGTTTCAGTGGAGCTTCGGTACCAACGTCGCGACCCTTCAGGGCTCCTCCAGCGACGGTCATTACGAGATCACCACCACGAGCGACAACTACGACGCGTACACGTCCGTTCTTAGAATGACCAACATCCGCGAGTCCGATTACGGCGATTATACCTGCCGCGCCGCCAACGCTCAAGGTAGCGTCATGTCCACCATCAGGTTGCAGCCTAAGGGAGCGCCGGAGAGACCGACCAATATTACTGCCATGGAGATCGGGCCCACGTACGTCGCCCTTTTGTGGCAGCTGGGCTTTGACGGTGGCCTGCCCATCACGAAATACTTCGTTTCGTACAGAAGAGTGGCCGGTGGTGACGAGATAGTCGCGCCGGACTGCGCCCCTCCTCGAGGACCAGCCGGTCAATGGCTCGAGCTCGATTGTCGACGATCGAACCCGTGTAACGTGACCAATCTGGAGCAACATCAGACCTATACCTTCAAGGTTAAGGTCTACAATACCAAGAACCATTCCGATTATTCCGACGAGGTGTCCGCCACCACGGCAGTGGCCAAGATACCCACGCCGCTTAGAGTTAGCTTCGATCCGGAAAGTAGCACGCTCGCTATTAATGTGGGTGCTACATGCTTGGCACTGGTGGCGTCTATCGAGAAGTTCGACGGAGGTTCGGATAGTTCATGGCGAATCGTCGACGAGTGGCCCCTCGAAGTTCTCGGAAGTGCACCTACTCAAAGAGAGGGAGTATTGGACGATCCCGAAGCAGCCGACTCGGAACCCCGACTGAGAGTTAGGTTGTGCCTCAAAGCAGACCGGCAGAAATGCGGTGAATACGCGGAAGCCGAAAGTAAGTAATTTGTTTTACAAATATACGGGATAATCAGAGGGAAAAGAGTTAATGTTTATAAATTCATTTTAAAATTATTTATCTCGCAAAACCTATAGCTTCTTAATTACTAAAAAATTGCATTATTAGTAAGCTTTAGAATATAATAATTAATTAATTTACAGTTCAATATTAATTAATTAAAATAATTATTTTATAATATTTGTAGAGTTAAAACTTTATCACATTAATTCGTAAACTAAACGACATCTCAATAAAAATTTTGTTTTTTTTAGTTCTGATGCTACTTTAAATCATGTCGAAAAATTTCCAATCAATACATCTCCATTATATAGAAATTTCCGTCAGTTACAACAATTATTTCTTCTCGCAGTTTATAAATACAAGCCCTTTTAATAATTAATTTTGAAAGCAGGTGCATATATTTTTCAGCTTAACGGACGTTTGTTCCAGTTAACGGTTATATTTTCCCTAGTTATTAACAATGCAAAGTTTTTGTAATAATTAAGTAGCCCAATTTTTAAAAGAACGATAACAACTTAATAAATCTTTTTTTCGGCGGTTATTTATTTAATATAATTATAAAATAAAAATATAGTCGAAACGAAGTTATTTTAGAAATTGTACCTTTGTCGAGACTTTTCACCAAGCGTTCTTTTTCCTCGCAGTTGGACCATCGTACATCGCACAAGCCGGCTCTCTCGGAACGCCGACTTTAATCGCCCTGATAGTAAGCGGAGCAGTTTTTCTACTTTTCGCGGCCTTGCTGCTGTTGTTTTGCCGATGCCGGCGGAAACACGCGACGAAGGCGAAAGATTACGAAATGGACTCGAACGCGTAAGTATTCGAATCTAATGTTCGCTGTAAATTAAGAATACGAAACGATGCGTCGCTTCACGTGGCACGAATGTGAAGAAGGGCACGGCTCATTGAATTCTTTCTTTTATTCCGTAGCGTCCGGCCGAGCCTTGTGGCAGGTAACGGCCAGCAAACCCAACCACCCCCACCGTATTATGCCGAGAACAAAGCGCTGGAGCACAGCCTGGATCACGCCTTGGCTTTGGAAGATTCAAAGACGCCCGCTTATTCGCAATCTGGATACGGTTACCATCAACCTAATCATAATATCAACGGTAAATGTCACAGAAAATAGTTTCCCCGCAAAAAATATGTCCCTTTCGACCGCATCGTTATGTTTGTAAAAACGTGTTAAGGTATGCAAATATATTACACGTGTTCCCTTTTTTTTCCCCAGGCGTGAATATGGGTTACATGGACAACAGTTACTCGAATTCCAACAACGGCGGTTCCGTCAATTCGCAGGATTCCATATGGCAGATGAAATCCGCCGCGGCGAACGGTGTTAACCAGCCGTACGACCTCGCCGGCTACGGTACCACGGAGTCTGATTACCCTACTCACCCTCATTATCTCCCGCAGAGAGAGGATTACAGGGAAAGCCATAATCTGAGCCGGCAGCAGTTCTGCACGGAGCCCTTCGCCACCGTCGTCAAGTCTCAGAAACACGTCGGTCGGTATTAGCCTTACGATCGTTTCACGTGACTCCCTCCGTCCAGTTCGCCTAGCTTCTAATGACAGTCCCTATATTGCCGGTGTGCGTGCCGGGTTGCAGCGTTATAGATTATATCGTACGTTACATCGATCTTCCGCGGCTACACCACATTGTTTCGCGATGCCTCCTCCACCTCCAGAGAGGCCTTGTTTCGTCCTCCCCCCTCCCCAGATCGTCCGTTGCCCTCTTCTTCCGCAATCTCGTAATTCCGCCCTCGTATTAATCGTCTGCCGTATCTCCCAACAGATTCGCCTTACGACGTGTCGGGTTTGCCGTACCAGGAGAATTACGACGAGGACACGAAGCCGCCGCAGCAGGCCAGCCTCTCGTACGACGAGAGCCTCGAGTCCGGCTATTCCACGCCGAATAGGCGTAGGATCATCCGGGAGATAATCGTTTGAGACCTGCCTACCGGCTCACGAGCCGGAAACACGCGCACCACCTGGCTATAGCAGCAGGCCCCCGTTTGCCATACGGTCACGCAGCAGCATCGTCCGCATCACCTCTATCACCGCCATCGCCATCGTCACCATATGGAGATCGTCCTTGAGAATCCTTCCGTGCCGCCGATCGTGACGGCCGCGACGACGACTACGCAAATGGGTCTTCCGACGCATCCGCCGCATCACTTTCCGCATCGCGCGGCGTACGACGTAGGTTTAGGACGTAGCCCGTCGTTGTTGCCCGCGGAGGACTATTACGCAAGGAATCGTCACGCGTTAACGCCGTACGGCGAGCTGGACGGCGCGCCGGCCCCGGTGACGGTCCGGCGAATCGACAAGTCCGGATTGCTGGAGATCGCGGAGACGGATCCCGTCACGTGTCCGCGTCCTTGCGTGCTCACCGGCGCGGAGGACGTGGCCGCGCGTGGCGTATCGTTACGGATCGATCGCTCCGGGCTTCTTGAGGCTGTTCCCGAGGCCGTTGATCAGCCGGAGGAACACAACGGCGGCGCGACGACGAAGATGCTCGACGAGGCCGCGGGGATATCGCGAGGGGAGACGTTAAAGGTGGACGCCGAAGTGAAATCTCGCGTGTTCGAGGGTGGTTGCCTGCTGGAACGGCCATCATCCTTGGAGGGGCAAGCCTGCCCGGACGAGGTCGACACCAGGGCCCATTCTGCGGATTTCAAGGTGCTAAGTGGAAGCCCCCGAGCTCGACTCGACGTTTCCAAAGCCACTGAGAGGCTACCGCACTTTCCGTTCTCGCCCGGCCTTTCCCTGCGCCGTCTTCGGAACGATCCTTCGAGAAGATCTCCGTTGACGAGCCGTTGCGTCGACGCGGATTTGATCCGCGGGCCGCGAAGTCAAAGATCTCCAGAATTCACCGCGAAGTGTACTGCCGCTAATTCCGCCGACCCGTCACAGAGTCCAATTACACGCGAACGATCGCAAGTAGGATGCACAAAAAGCAACGTTGATCCTGCGTCAACCGACTCGGATATTCCAGCGGTCGACGCGAACAAAACGCTTCGCGAATCGCTGTTGACGAGAGACGGCGCGGAACAGGAGGACGATCCGCCGGGAGAGGAGAGGGCCGAGGCGGAAGGATGCGAACATACGACCGTCGAGAGTCTCGAAGAGGACGAGGTATCGTTCAAAGGGTCCAACAAACTTCTCGACAACGACAATGTCCAGACGCTCAGAGTGATCATTCTATCGGAACAATTGTGAAAGTGACCGTACTCGAGTGCAATGATACAGGCAGTGATATCAGTATACGCGCGAGTGCTGGTGAATGCGCCAAGAGTACCGGAGGATACGGTCTCTACGAAGGAATTGCCAATTATCGTCAAGGACGATGCATCCTGCGCGATGCGTCGTCCTTCCTCGTCCAATTAATTTACCAACTTTTACTGATATCTGACTCTAGGCAATTAAGACTTTCTAAGAAATTTATTGTTTTTAATTGTATGTATTTTTTGTTGAACTTTAATCGCTATCTCGAATATCTTGCGAGAAGCCGAATTTTATCATCCAAAACAGCATTCGAGCTCGTTTATTTTTAATAACGCTCGAGATTGATTATTTTATCGCTAACGCTTTGAATCCGGCAATTTTATCAATATTTTACATGTTGTTGATTCAGACGATTAACTGCCATCCCGGATTCAATGCATTAATCGTTATTCGTTTAATTAATTAATCTCGACGCTGTCCACGAGGACATTCCTCCATGCGACATTATTACGCAACATTATTTCGTTAAATTTTATCAATTATCACAAACGTTCATTATTTCATTGCATTTATATTCGCTATCTTCGCGACCGTGGATATTTCTTTCTGCCGAACGTGTTTACAGAAGACGCGTGCACTCCTCGTGAGACTGTGTCCACGAGCGTTCTCCGAATACGGCGTTAAAGTGCCAGGACACATCAATTTCCGGCCGCTCACGCGAGAAAGGATGTCTTAGGTATAAACGGGAAGATATTTCAAGAACGAGGGCAAGTCGGACGGAAAATCTCGCGAGTCAATGACGCGCAAAAGCTGCCCGACTACGTCTATCGGTGTGAAGACTCGATGCGGCGTTCGATGCATTTTATACTTTTATATACACGAGGGTGTGACGCGCCGTCTCTTTGAACGACAAGCGATTGCGGTTTATCCCTATCCGCGCCGATCGGAGTTATTATATAAATATATTGACCAGGCGGCGAATAACACCGCCGGTTGTGTAAGTACCTAGGCGTAGCGTTTATAAGTAAGAGATGTATTCTTTCGCGGAGGAGAGTTTTTTTTTATCGAGATTCAGCCGCGTCGTGCGGGCCATCGGGCTGAAATTGGCGAGACGATCATTCTCGACGTTATCTACCTCGTGATGGAACAACCCGGCCAACTCGAACCCAAATTGAACAGAAACTCAAGATGATATCAATTTTGACGTCATATTGATAAAATTTACGTCATTTTTTGGTCAAATTGACATCATATGGACTTTTTTTGCTCTGTTTGGGAACAGTTCGAGTTGAGCGTCTGGGAAATGTCTCTCGGACATCCCTCAGATCTGTCTTTTGGACTGTCGCGTTGTCCGGCGAGGGCGACGGCGCATTGAGCGTTCTCTCATCAACTGTAAATAATCGAGCGAGTTCTCTAAGGTACTTAATGCAAGCGTAAAAGACCCCCGCGAGCGCTCTACAATTGTATTCGCGCCGCTTCGCGAGTCACGAGTTGGACGCGACGAAGGAGCGAACGATATCTCGACGACAACGAATTTCGCTGTTTCAGCCCGCGATACTTCGGACTAACGATAGACACTAAATGTATACACACACATTTTTTTTTTATTACGTTCGTACGGATTCTACGCGTCACTCCGTTTTATAGTTGTACGCGGCGTGTAGAGATTACGTGCGCGGCGCCTTTTGTTGAATGTTTATCTCCTCCCCTTTCCCTTCACCTTCTTCCTTTCATTTATACACGTATGTCCCTCTTTTTTTATTTTTGTATCGTCGATCGAACGCGCCGGCAAAGTTTCGTTTCCCTTCGCTCGCGCAGCAGACGTGAAAATATAACAGAATGGAGTGCAACGCATTTTACTGACGACCGTATTAAGATGATCGATCGCGACGTTGTATTACGTTCTACTTTCTGTCGTAGATTTTCGCGAACGCTCTGTAGCATAATAGATTATGATACGTTCGTCTCGGTCGCGCGTTTCCACCAAAACGAAACGCCATCAAATCACAGGCTGCTCCTCTTCGCCGAATTTCGCCGACCGCGTTTCCGATACTTCCCCCATTCTGTCGTATCTTCTGTGGTCCAGCGAGGGACGGTAAACGCGGCGACTTGGTCTGCGCGCGTTTGTTCGCATATCGTTTTGTGATCTCATTTGCTCGTAAATGCAATCTCGGAGACATTCGCGGTCGGACGATCGCGGTCTCGACCGTTGCGATTGCGCGTCCGCTATTGCGGATCGTACAACCCTCTGTGTCGGCCCTACGCTGGCCATTTTAGTCTCGTGTACCACGACGTAGGCGCAATTAGGAGAGAAAGGACACATAAGTACTTTAAGTGTATTCCACCGAAAACGATGTCGTGCTGCACGTACAACGCGATCGTAACGAGTCTTGTTGGACGTAATCTTCTTCGCTGATTACTTCGCTAATGAAATACGACGGTATTTATCAAGCGTGAGGGTCGGTCAAGCCATTACTGCCCGCTCGGCGGTGGTATTTTTATTTTTCCTCTTACTATTTCGTTCCCGATTTTTCCCTCTGAATGTATCTTCTACTAGAGAATTCGCTTTACTGACGCTAATACGCTATCCAATATTGAAATATTCCGTTTTACATGTGAAAAAATATTTTATCTTCTCTTTTTCCCCTTTCCCTCCCTCGTTCAGTTTTTTTTTGCAACTGCATTTTACTAATTATATACGTTCTATCTTTTCCTAATATCTTTTTCCACCCCGATTTATCTGATTCAGTCGCATTAGCGTTTTTATTATTTGATTTATATATTTCCTTTCACTTCCTCGCGCTATATCACATTTTTTTTCGCGATTCACCGATGACCGATGTATGAAAAAACACGCTGGAAATCTCCTACTTCCATGTCTTTCATAGAACGAAAGTTAAGCGTGAACGTTAGACGTTACGCGCATGCCGCGCGTCTCGAGACGCCGGTATATTCAAGATAAACGGAATCTATTCGTTTCTCGGCACGATTACTCGAGGGACACGGACGCATCCACGGCTATACCCCCTCGGTTCGGATGCCACGATAAATTCTAGCCGCGATATACGAGGAGAGAGAGAGAAAGAGAGAGAGAACGAGAGTGAGGCAAGCTGCGGAATGGCAGACGCGCGGCGGGATGGGACAGGCGAGCGGGAAAAGGAACGGAGAAAAAGTAGTCGACATATTTTTGCACAACGAAAAATCGTATATAGATGGGTACATGTTAAAAACACGCGTATGTAGGGTTAATAAATTTTCTGGAACGCCAACAAGACCGTGTTCGATCGATTTTTCGCTACCTTACGCGCGAGAACAAGGAAAACAAGAATTACCCTGAGATTTTGTACATAATACATAGCGGAGAGAGAGAGAGAGAGCGAGAGAGCGATGGAGAGGAAGTGCGTGCATGTGAAAATGTGTATGCGGGTATGTGTGTTACGGTAAAAGAAGAAAACGAAAAAGAAAAAAAAAGAAAATGTTACGTTGTAAGAAGATGATTGTAAGACGAGCGGAGCTAAGTTGTAGAGTTTTTTCCCCCCTCGAATAACGTCGCTCGCCGAAGTAGCTGTAAATACGAGGACGTACGTTTCTCTAAACTAATTAAATAGCGCCAACCCTCCCGATGTGAAACGAGAGAAAGACGATCGATTTATCTCGTTCAAAGTCGTCCACATGCTCGGCCTGGATAGACGCGTTATAGACGCGCGTATCCGGGAAACGCGAACGAAGGAGCGGAAAAAAAGGAATGCCTACAAATGCCGGATGCCGGTTAGGACGACAGCAGATCCTCACGAGGAGGTCCTGTCGGCTGTCGTCGGTGGGATCGGTTTCGCGAGGATCGCCGAGCCTTCGTGATGAGTCCGGTACCGCACCGCGTGCCCACGTGCCTGCGCGCGGTTGCTCGCAATATGTTAATTAATAGCGCGCGTACATCGCGTATACGCGTCGCGCGCATGTGCGCGTGTGCACGCGTTGCATCCACGAGAGATCCGTATATTAATTAAATACCCATCATAGTTATGATATTATAATGAATTATTATTTGTACAAATTTTATGTTGCAATATAAAATAAACGATGAAGCGACGATCTCCCGCGTTTTCGATTCTCTTCCCATTTCTCATATTTCTTCTCTTCTCGCGAGTCAGGAGCTGCGATCGTTTCGCTGCTGTTTGCAGCGAGAGAAAAAGGTTCCTTGAAAAATTAGTTTCAATCTATATCAGCGCTGCCATTTAGTCACTTAAGTCACTTTTTGTCACCTATTTTTTTGGCAAGTTACTAAAAAGTCTCTGTCGTCTAAAATGGATCGCTATAGTCATTGTAATAAATCGCACGGGGTTTTAAATAAAATGCACGCAATTTTAAAGGAAACAAACGCGGTTTTAGAGAAATAGCACGCGATTTCAAGAAATTGTACGCGATTTTTAAAAACGCACATGACTTTGTAAAAATTGCCTGGCAGTGCTGCTATATTTTTTAGATTATTTGCATTATGTTACATTCATAATTAGCGTTTGCAGTATCTCGAACGTTTGTGTCTCGACATATTTCGAGCGAAAGTTCGGCGCCGCGGCGCCGGACGGTCGGGATTTATGGAAAATCTCGTGCCGCAGATTCCCGCGTGCGATTTATATCACAGGGGATGCGAACTATCGAGAGGTGGCCGTTACCTTCGTCGACCTCGGCATCGAGACATCGACCTCCGTGGGCGCGATGGCGCGAGCTTGCGCCGTCCGTGGCTTTCTCCCCCTTCGTGCTCGATAAAACAACTGTGTAAGGCTTTTCACCCTCTATACGATATCCCCCGTTTCCCTCGGAAACCGAGGCGATATTTTACAGTCGCGACGCGAGGCGGCCGGTGAAAAATGCGCGGGGCGGTACGACGCCGCGGTGAACAATCGATAAAGGGCGAGATGCGAGTTTCCAGTGGCACGCGGGAACCGCACGGTGCAACGCGTAACATGCTGATGGTGCTGTCGAAACGCGAGAGGATCAGGTAAGAGGATACGCGCGGTACCGGCGCGGCGGGCGCAACACGCAACGCTCCTCTCCGTCGCGCCGAATTACACGGCATGCTTCTAGCGTTACGAAATAACTGCTCTGACGCGCGAGGCGCTTCACCGAGCATGCTCGTAATCTTCGAAATCCTGACGGTGATTCTAATTCGTTATGATCGTAATAATAATGTTACGAGGCTAATGCTAGCATAGCAACATCATCGAGCTTTCCCGCGTTCTCCCAGTCGACTCGCGTACACCGGGTATTATAAATAATGTCGATGAACAAGATTCAGTCGTTAAATATCCCTTTAACGGAATACTCGTATTTTACCTATCTCAATATCTTGTCTATGTTATTTTCGCGTTTTTACTTTGACGATCGTAATTTTTATATTAATTTATGGTAAATACTTTGAAATGGTTAATTGTGAAGATAAATGCGCGAGAATAAAGATAAAGTATTTAAAAAGTTTGCAGAAATCTTTTAATTTGTATAATAATTGACTAATTGTCTAATCGAAATGTACTAACGGCGCTGCACACAACAACTTTTGACCAGAACTGTCGTCAGTTTACTATACCGAAGAATGCTTGTGTATTATTTCTTGTCCTTGAGATATCCCCCGAAATTGATTTCCCGAGGCAAAATAAGAGGCCCGAAATAGCGCCAATAGTACCGCGTTCCAGTCGTGCGACCGACGTTACCACGTGGCGCATCGAATCGTTACACCAAAGTCTTAATCTCCTATAGTTTTCGGCGCTCCAAAAACATTACGTGTGTCTTCTGTGAGGAGAGAAAAGAAAATTTTATTCACTAATATTCCGTACGGTCACCGGTGATATTAATACGCGACACGACAAAGAGTAAAAGGCGTAACTTCAAGAAGAAATTAACATTAGTTAACCAGACCAGATGAGGCAAGATGAAAAAGCACTAACTTGTTGAGTAAATTAAAATGAATGCTGTACCGAAGAAAATACATTGTGCTAATTATAATCTGAGCGTTAAACCGTACATCCACAGTTTTGCGACAATTCTTCCATGAATATATAGATGTGCGAAAAATTTTGTGAAGATCTGTGAAGTCTTGTCTCTTCACTGGAGAAGATATATCGTTGGCAAATGTCCGGATTTCAGACGTATCCTATCGACCGGATTTTATCCATGCATCACATTCGTACGTATCGATGTTAATATATTGATTGATTGACGTAGTTTTGTTTCGCTCGACGCAGAGACCCGTATCCAACTCATAGTTATAATATTAATTGTTAAATACATTTGATTTCATTAAGAAATGTGTTACTTAATTGTCGACAGATTTTGTGATCGTTTATCTCTGAATATTTCGAATGCCACGCGGATATTTCGTGTTATTTCGTCTCGTCGAAAAGGAAATTTGTCGCGACGATAATCGCGACGCAAAAATCCACGCGAAAGTTTTCGCTTTCATTTTTTCCCTCCTATGGGGAAATTGCGCGATCAATCCCCTGAAAGTTCAAGATAATAATAGTTGCCAATGACACCGACGTGTATAACATGCCCTAGTAATAACAGATCGATGTCCTGTTATGCGGGCATGTTCAGTTAGCGACGTTAGCGTTCAGACGATAGCACACGCCGTATCGCTTGGTTACCGCATGTGACATAAGGTTATTAATATTGGCACTGTCAATATCCGATTACGCAACGATATACGAGAAATATCCAGTTATCCAGAGGTAATTCAGAATTAATTTGACCGAGACAACGTCAATTCACATTTTCTTCTTTATTCTCGTTTCATGTATAAGCACTGTTTTAAATATGCAAGACTCGTGTTCTCGTCGCTCATTTAACATTTAATGCTAATCTGATCTTGATATCTACGTCATTATGGTATCAAAGGTCACATTTAAGATTAATGCGATATAAAATAATAAATTGCTATTTATTACTTATGCATTTTTTTGCAAATCACAAGCGATTTATGTAGGTCACTTTACGTTTCTGTCTCCGATTCTAAGATCTCGCGCAATTCAGATAAATTGCAGGATGTAGAATGAATAAGTTAATCTAAATTAATTCTTTGTTTCCCTTTAATTAATAAATCATTCAGTCGAGCCTAATATAAGATAATTTCGGGGAACGATTCTATTTGCAATATAGTTAAAAAATTTAGTTAACTATTGTTAAGTTAACTTGATCAAGTTGATATATGAGTGATCTTGATGCCTTATTGGATTCCAATCATCAAGCAGATAACTTGGCGAGGTGGTGACAATTTTTCGCGTTTGCTTTCGCAGCAGCCGACGCGCGGCGAGAACGTCGTCTGAACGACGACGGCGTGATCGCGGGTGCCGCAACTCCCGATTATCGACCACGGATGCAGGCCCGCCATGGTCAAGGCGCAGTCGCGGCCCAGGCGCGGTCGCCGCGATCAAAGCTGTCGGACTTCTTCCATGTCTGGGTCAACAACATCCGACTGTTCTACTCCTGGGGCAACTTAGATAGCCTGACACCGCAACTGCCCAGCACGATGGGTAATCTGCAGAGCGACGGCAAGAAGAAGCAAAAGAAGAAGGAGGCCCCCCCGGTACCGACGTCCACGTCCACGTCCGCGGACGTCGAGCCCGAGGCAACCGAGGACCAGAGGAAGGACAAGCGAGACCAACCGCCCAGAGTTCCGGAGAGGCGTGACGAGCCTCGCGAGCCGGTCAAGATCAGCTTCGAGAAGGTGCACACACCGGGACATGGCAAGAGACAGGCACCGCCGCCGCCGCCGATGGTGGTGTTACCCAAGGTATTTGGTACCGCCTTTTTCTCTCAAGACCGATTAACAAATTATCGATCGGATGAGGGACTTTTCAAAGAGGAGGTTCTGCGAAACGTTCCGTATAGTTTGTTGATGTTTAATACACCGAAATATATATTAAAATAAAATGAAGATATAATTTTTCTGTAATTATTTGTGAGAAATGTAAAGCGGTAGATGGAATGTCGTCAACCGAACAGGAAATAGGGAAAATAATTTTATGCTCTACCTGCCTCCGACTTGAGTAACAGTCGTAGTGCAAAATATTATTTTGTAATTAGGACACGCAGGAAAGTGTAGAGCCTGAATGTCGCAAGGATACCGCAATAACAGTGAAACCATGCGTGACCACGACGGAGTCTTTCCGCTCGAGTACCACGACAACGACGACGACACCGGCCCAGACCCCGACGACACCGCAGACGACCCAGCTGCCGCCACTGCTGGTGACCGATTCGTGGCGTTTGGCGAACAAGGGTCTGGTCGTTACGGAAATGCCGACGCCGCCCAGCCAGGAATCCTCGAGCGACAGTGTCTTCACCGATCCCGGAGAGCTCACCTTGAGTCCGGTCACGGCAACCACGCGGGCGGAAGCGGTGAAACGTAAGCCGATCCCGGGGACGCCCGACAGCAAGGAGGAGAAGGCTCCGTTTACTATCTCGAAGCACAAGAAGATCCATCTCTCGGTGATGAGTCCCCGAATATGTGAGGATAATTTTGTTGATTTCGTAATTGAGAATCTTCTTACGCAGTTTTACGCGGCAATTAACACGCTATTAAAAATTAAGTAAGTCGACGATGTAAATAGGCTATACGTGTAATAGTCGGTGTAACGTAGACAAGGTTGTGTTAAAACATAGATTTACGATATCATCTGTAAATCGTATCTTGTATAAGTGATATTGTGCAAAATGAGCGTGATATGTATATTGGACCTAAGTCAACATAACTAGTTTCCAGTTTCATCGACGTCTCATATAAAAACATTTCATTTTTAGGCATAACGTCAAGCGAGAAGAATGCGATATCGGAACCGAGCCCGAGCACTCTGCAGCGACGACACAGTGTTTATGAATCTCCGACGATCGAAGGCAGAGTTCTGAGAAGAGTAGCCAGCTTGACCCTCGATCGAAATAGCGCCAAGAAGAAAAGAAGTTCTAGGAACATCACCTGCCAGAAGACGGATCATCGCAAGCAATCCGAAGGTAAGATAAACATGCTCTCGATCAAGATTAGGAATTGTTTAAAAGAGACTCAATTGTATCGCAATTTTACGATTTAACGAATCTTCTCTCGAAAGAAATGGCAACGGGGACTTTTTGATAGCGGAGGACTCGTAAGATGTAGGCTATCTACGACTTCGGCTCTCGTGAATCCGGGACATAAAAATGACGAAGCACTTTCAAGATAGAACGCTTCATAACTACGTATAGGTCAGCGTACGACCTAGTATCCATCACGCACTGACGATTGCGAGTCTAACGCGAATCTTATCTCGTGACGGAAGAGAAGGCGCGCGATAACGTTAAGGGTAAACACGGCGATATACCTTTTCGCACGCAGTGACGTAATGCGCGTGAGATCGTTCGCGCAAAAATTGCCGAGTGTCGTAAGTCCGGATAACGTGGATAACGATAATCGTGACAATCGTGATCGGCAATTAAGCGGAACGCGCAACGATAAGGATAATCAAGTTCTTTCATCGTCGGCGGCGTCGATTATACGTGTTTTTAAACGGCCACCAAATAACCCGTATCATTCGTGGCCGAGGTTATAGCGGAGGTGATACGCGCGAATCAAACACGTTTGTTTGCCGATAAGTCTTATCGATGGGGCGGTTCGCAGGGTTCGGTTCGGATTCTCGTGTTCTCCCGTGCCTGTCTGCGAGCGAGATGCGGCGGCAGTTTCTTGCGGAGCGGCGCGGCAAGATATCCGTGACCGAAGTAAAGTCGCGAGATGAAGGAGTGTCTAATATTTTTATTCGAATGGACGTGAACTCGAAGAGTGATTGCAGGAAAGAGACGAGAGTGCATTCGCGCACGTGTATGACGCGTGTACGTTCATTACGTGTGCCAGCTTCGCGGTTGAATACGAAAAGATATCGAACTGAAACAACGTAATCATTTTAATCGTAATCAATGACAAGTATAGATGACGATTTCTCAAATAGTCTTCTTTGCTGATTATCTTTTCGCAACGTAATCGCGTTGTCGTTACGAGACGTTTGAGCGTTTGCAGAAATGTCCAAAGTTCACACGCTACACCTTGTTTATTGACATGATTTTTCTATAATGTTCTCTTAGAAATTGCATTAGTGATAAAGTGATTAGAAGATAAGGTATTTATAAAAGAGTCGTTCATCCCGAATATAAAACGAGATAAGAGCTAAAGTTGATAAAGAGTCGCTCGTTGCCTTTACAACATGCATCATTAATTAGGACGGATAGCAAGTTCATAAAGATACAAGTGTCGTTAATAACTCGGCCTATATATAAAGTTACAGTTAAGAGAAAACAGTTGCTTGTGCAGAATTTTATTTAATACTTGTGAAGATTTTATCAAGTGACAGTCAAGAGAGCAAAAATAATTCACTCGAAAAGAAATATTCGTCGAGCTTCAGCGTGGTCGCAATAATAAAGGACTAATTTTATATCTCGCATATTAATGGAATTTTCAGAACAAAAACTGCCAATCTCTCTGACATCCGCGCTATCAGATAAAACCGCGAAGAACAACTTTACGTCCCTGGTAAGATCCTGATCTCTATTTTGACAGCAATCAGTGTACACGATTACTTACTTTTGGAATGTCTTGTTTTAATCAGATAGATCGGACAGGCACCTGCGCAGATGAGCTTTATTCAACTCGAACTGAATCGAGCCAAATCTGCCGTGAGCACTCCATGCTTAAGGATACTTATTCGTATGAAGAAGTGAAGAAGCTGGAAGATGAGATCAAACGGCTGCGCGAGATATCTGCAGACCGGCAGATAAGCATCAGAGACCAGCCCACTCAGTCTACTCAGTCCACTCAGACATCACCGAGAAGCTTATCACCGGTTGATGGAAACGTCAGTGAAACGAGCAACTTGGATTTCGATCAAGTCAAGATGACTCTCGTGCTTTCCTCCACGTTGGCCGACAAGGTCGATCGGTCGTGCTTATCACATAGCAGTCAAACAAACGCGCCTAGCGAAGATTTGGCGCCGTATCCGACACCGCTACCACCTCCATTACCGCCGGAGGCATTCGCGAAAAGCAGATCTACAGCTTCCTCGGTATCGTCTTTTATCCCACCACCACCGCCGCCGCCGTCTCCGTACACGCTTGTCACCGAATCGGTGCGCGACGGCGAAAGGACAGTTCCGTCGTCGTCGTCGACAAAATTGACGGACGTTTCTAGGATACCGACACCACCGCTGCCACCTCCCCCAATGCCAATGCAAAGTACATTATTATCTCCGCCGCCCGCTCCGTCTCCACCACCATCTACGCCGACCACTACGAATACGATACCCATTCCTCCACCTCCACCTGTGCAAGCGATCATAAGTGCGATACCTCCGCCATCTCCCCTGCAAAACATGATACCTCCTCCCCCACCTCCTCCCCCACCTCCGCCCCCCGTTTCGTTTAAAGTGAGCATTGAGAGTGGCGTACCTCCTCCTCCTCCTCCTCCACCGCCACCACTACCTATGCATCTTCAAAGTGCGACGTGTGAGATGTCTTCGTCTATGAAAATTACCATACCTCCTCCGCCACCACCACCGTCCACGCCGATGTTGAACGCGTGCGGGATACCACCACCGCCGCCTCCTCTGCCTACGTCGCTCGTGGCTGATGCTACTAGCTCGATACCTCCTCCGCCGCCCCCGCTACCTGGGATGGCGCAGGGTCCTATGACTGGTCCACCACCGCCGCCACCGCCGCCAGGTATGCAGGGTGGCATACCTCCGCCACCTCCGCCTCCCATCGGAGGTTCAGGTGCAGGTCCTCCGCCACCGCCTATGGCCCCACCGCCACCCCCGGGGACAATGGGACCATGTCCTCTACCCGCTCCACCGGTCGGGGGATGGAACCCGCCCAGTAGAGCCAGTAGGTATCACGATTTCAAAAGTACAGAGTACTCTCGATAATTCTTTTCGTAAATCGAGAGTACGCTGTACGCTCTTTCCGGCTTTGGGATTCTGATATTTGCACCGCGTAACACAAGTGCCTCGCTTTTGTAGTTATGAGAAAGCAAGCTTTAAATCCTGACGTGCCTATGAAGCCACTTTACTGGACGAGAATTTTGGTGCCTGTTACTGCGGCCAGTCAAACTTCAGTAGATACTTCAGACTTGTCACCCCAGGTAAGCGGAAAACACAGACTCTATAATAAAATTTGCTATTGACACAAAATGTGGACGTGAAGAGTGACTTTCTCTGTCTTATTTAGGTGCCTCTGTGGTTGGAACTCGCGGAGGAGGAAAATTTAAACATGAAAGAGTTCGCTGATTTATTTTCGCGGCAGGTGAGAGAGAGGAATCCGACCAAGAAAAATGAAGGGACGCTCAAAAGTTCTAAGATCCAACCGGCGAAGATATTAGACTCGAAGCGTTCAAAGATGGTGGGGATTCTCGAGAAGAGCCTGCACATTGATTTTAGCGAGATCGAGAACGCGGCCTATAATTTAGACACGAGCGTTATCAGTTTAGAAGCGTTGCAACAGATCTACGATATTGTGAGTAAATCGTAAAAAACTATATAATTGAAAATACTTAAATTTGTATAAAATCCAGTTTTTTAATTTCTAAATATAACAATTTCCGCAAATTTTTAATCACTCTGATATCTTTTGATTTGTAGAAACCGACGCAAAAGGAAATAGAAGAAATTGCAGCTCACGAAGCAACTTTTCCGGACATTCCTCTCGATCAACCGGAATTATTTCTCAAACGATTATCCGGAATAAAACACTTCTCCGACAGAATAGCCTGTTTAATGCTGCAATCGGAATTTCAAGACGCGATATCGTCGGTCTCATATAAGTTGAACAACGTGCGAACTACCTGCGACTTTCTGCTCAATTCTGAACCTTTGAAGAAAGTAATGGCCATCATACTCACCTTGGGCAATTACATGAACGGCGGAAATATGTTGCGCGGCCAGGCCGACGGTTTCGGCCTGGAGATTCTCGGCAAATTGAAAGACGTGAAGTCCAACGTACCTGGTGTCACCTTGTTGCACTACGTCGTTAATGTCAAATTGTCCCAAGAAAAAGATCATAACTTCGAAGAGCCGTTGCCTTTACCTGTGCCTGAACCGGCTGACGTAGAAGCCGCATCCACGATCAAGTTCGACGACATCTCCAAAGAACTGGACAGACTGGATAAAGAATTACAGGGTGAGTGATATTTTATATATATATATAATATTATCAGTATTAAGCGCCAATCAAAAATTGTTATATTTATTTCTTTATTTTTAAATATTTCCTTGCTTAAAAGATTTGGTAGATATGAAAGAATCGAGATAATATTACATCCGTAAATATTAGCCTCCTTATTTGAAATATTCAATAAATTTTATCTTAATTATAGTGTTAAAAAATGTACACACAAGTTATTTTTTGCGCTTTTAATAAAAAAAAAATTTTTTTAACAATAGAATGCAATTTTGTTAATATTTCTGTACTAATCCAGATTATTAGATTAAGAAAGCGAGTGCAAATAATGTGGCGAATGCTGTTGCATTCATCGACGTAATTGTTTTCTCGTGTTTCACATTTATTTCCTTTATTTGGATCCAGTTTTACATATAATTTATGCAAATAAATAAGATAAGTGAAATTAATTTGTTTTAGCATGTGCACAAATGTGTAATACAATCGTGGAAACGGATCCATCTACGTCTAAAATATTCAAAAAGAAAGTAGACTCATTTCTGAAGAGGGCGAATACCGAGTTGGCGAGCGAAAAGGAAGATCTACTGGAGGCTAAAAACAAATTCAAAGCTGTGATGAAATTCTATCAGTTTATTCCCAAAGGATCCACTCTAGAGACTGCAGAACCTTATGATTTTTTCAATCTATGGCTCGGTTTCTGTCGGGACTTTAAGGTAAAGATACGATAGAGACGATAAGAATATAATTCACGATGAAATTACTGCGCGAGCAAATTACGATGGATCGCATTTTTGCAGGATATCTGGAAGAGAGAGCAGCAACGAATACGAAAGGAACGAATGGAGGAAGCTCGCAAAAAGTTCGAGAGCAAATCTAATGTCGTGAGAGTAAAATTAAATCCGCATGGATTGAAAGCGAAACTACAAAAACTTACGCATAAGAAACATACTCAAAGATAGTCTCATCGAAATGTCCATAAATTGTTTAAAAATTTAGGTCAGTTTAACGTACAGTTTATACGTACAATCATATTCACTAAATTTTGAATTCCATAAATAATTCCCTTTAATACTCTGGCATCCAACGGGAATTTAATTGTATGTATTAATTTATCTAATTCATACTCATATATTACTTTCGACTTGAATCGAAAATGATGATATCGTGAACTACGAATTTTGTATAACTTCAAACTGGAAATTAGGCTGTTTCGCGCAAACTGGTACATTCGTTATTATACAGAAGCTCCGAAAAATCCATTGATCTGCTTACGAAACTTTAATACTAACTTTGTATTTCAAAGTCATGCAACACGAGAAATCGCTTTTCAGATACAAATCTCGAATTGCTAAAAAATAATGGGAGTTTTCAAATATACAATTCCATTTAATTATTATACAGGAATATTGAGAACACTCGAAATTAACGCAACGAAATGCGAAACGGTTTTGATCCAAATATGATATACGGATTGCCGATCGCGAAACGTCCTTAAGCAACCAATTGATAAGATTCTATGCTATACGATTATAGTTGTTACAGACTGAAACGTTAACAGTGCACTAAAACGATAATGTATACTTAAGTATAAGTAAACACGTTCGCAAAATTTATTAATTATTAATACCATATTAAAAAAAAATATTGTTAGTTCAGCGACATTTTTACGAGTGTTACTTATGAACATATTTCAATCTCTATATTGCTCTGAGCGATTCTGCAAAGCGCATTCGGAGAATGCGGAAAATAATGTTCAGTAAAAGAAGGCCATAAACAAGGTCTGTTCTTTTTAGCTGCACTTTCTTACATTGTTTGCATTTGACACAAAATAAATGACGCAAAGTTCTAAAGAAAACTGTAGGAAGCTGCAAAAAAGGAAGCTAAAGAGGATATACCTATATTATAAACGTCCATGATGATTCTAGAAGAGAGAAACTTTTTAAGACTCTTTATAATATATATATTTATTTCGCCAATTTTTGTTACTCTGCGAATAATTTAAAAAAATATATCAATCGTGATAATTATTGTTAATTCTCATTAGCTATTTATTTATTTATTTATTTATTTGTTTGATTGTGTTAATTTATACTAGATTGTCATGGATCAATAAATAAGTGTACATAGAATGTTAATTATATGAATTATTATTGATGTTATTTAATAAAAATTCTTTATAAAAAGTAGAAAAAATGTATTCATTAATGTATATTATTGTACTATCTGTCTTAAAAACACAACAGTCGCTTAATTCCGTGATTTTAATTCTCAGCTGTCTGCGTTATGTTCTAACTCAATATGTAGAAAATTCGTTAAAAATTCGTTCCACTTTAAAGACAAACTTATATCGTTCAGAAATATTGTTGTTATTTAATCATTTATTGACTAAGACATTTTTCACATACTTAAAGTTTGTTTACATAGCACCAGAACTTTTTATCAAACATTACAGTTTAGTATTTGGCAATATTTCGAAATGGTAAGATCAGTTACGTTGATCTATTCGAAGTATTGATAATTCGTTGCTTTGATATAGGAAATTACAGTTATAATTATTATTGCAAATGCATCATCGTTTGTATTCTTATCGGCACGCAAGTTCAATATAAAAGGTAAGTAATAAAAAATATAATACTTAAATATATATATATTTTTTGGAAAATATGAAAAATATACATGATTTACTAGATACACCTATATATAATTTTTTCACGTTATCGTTTACATGTTTTACATTGTAAGCGCTAACGCGTTTTAGGAAAAGTTATTCAAAATTAATCATATATTTTTTACTTCTGTTTCGAATATAAAAATTAAAATTAAATTAAGATAATCCTGTGCTGAATATTTGTATCTTGTTTATTTTCTGACAAAAAGGACACGTGCAGATATCTGCGACAATAAGTGGCATTGACATGGCACTGTTATTAAAGCTGTTATTAAATAGCGGTCTGATATTCTTCGCGACCGCTGTTATGAAAGTTGATGTTGGCGAACATTGGCAAAACGATGAAATCAGTTACCATTTATCAGAATTTATAGAACCGTCGCATTATGATGTCAATATAATATTCCATAACGAAAGCAATAGCTTCCATGGCAAATCCAACATTAACTTCTATCTTCTACGTAACACGTCGAGCATATATTTGCAATCAAAGAATTTGTATGTAGATAGTTCGACTATATTGATTAATCAAATAACGAGGGAAGTTTATGCACCATCGGAAACTTTTTATTATCTTACATCGCAAATTTGTATGTTTTATTTTGATGATGAAATACAAACTGGACCTTACATTCTCAATCTGAACTTTACTGGTGATATATATAATCACGACAATTCTAATGGCATATTCAAAATTACATACACAACAGACGATAAACAAAATCATAAGTGAGTAAATGTTAAAATATTAAAAGCCACGGTTTTATAAGAAAAACATTATAATATAATTATGTTATATTCGATATAATGTAATTATATTATCTTTCTTACATAAATCGCAGCTTAATAGCCTAATATTTTTATGCCAATAATGACTGAAAATTCAACATTTAAAATGTTAACTAAATGTTATTAAAATGTGATAGGTTGTTCGCAGCAGGCGACTTTCAGCAAACTACCGGATTACGATGGATAATAATTCCATGTTGGGATGAGCTAATATTTAAAACCACGTTTAACATCTCCGTTTACCATCCTAAAAATAGCATTGCTATATCAAATATGCCGATAAAAAGCGAGGAGTATATTGGTGCTAATATGTTGTGGACGCATTTTCAAACTACTCTCTCAATGTCCACTTATCACGTGGCAATTACGGTGTCCGATTTGATCCAATTTTCTCTTAACATTAAACACATTCAAATGTGGTGCAGAACTGCTGATGTTGGGACATTTTACTGAAGCACAACACCGTATCACAGTCTTTCATTCTATTATTGCACGACATGCGAGAAATAAATTGGTGCTCGATTATATCATGCTAAATTTTCGAGACATAGTTCCTAGGTAACAATATTCTTTTCATAAACGCACATTGCTTAAAATCATAAAAATTTGTTATGTGTATGAATTGTTATTATTTCGTTTTTACAGAGAGATCGACACATTTGTAGCGTTAACAGACATTATTAATCATCTGTATTCTGCAGATCAATTTAGCAAGGTAAATTGTATGAATGTATATATTAACATACATTTTTGATTGTGCTGAAAACATAATATTACTAAGGCTACGGTCAAGGTGACGCTACAAATGCTTTGAAGCGTCCTTCTTTTCTTTCTTTCAAAGAAGAAAGAAAGAGAAGAAAAACGGTTCAAAGAATTTGTAGCGTCACTTTGACCGTAGCCTAAATTCCAAATACATGTAAATATAAACCAATTCCTTTTCCACGGTATCTTTTCATCCTTCTTCAATCTTCCTTCTTGTATTTCTGCTCTCTTTCTCAATTTCTCATGATATTTTTATTTCTATTTTCTTCTTTGATGTTTCCTCTGCATTCTCTCTTTTCTTCTTCCTTTCTCTCTTCTCTTCTCCTTTTTTTAAGGTTCCTATATTAATTCTCTATTCACATTTTCATGTTTTCCTGATCCTTTTTCGATGGCTATTTTATTTTCTCTTTTTCGATCCTTTATAAAAAAATATTTTCCAAATTTCTTCTTTACTCATTTCTTCTTTTCACTATTTTGTCTCATGTTTTTTCTACGTATTGTAGAAAAATTCGTCTTTCGCCTTCCAAAATTTTCCCTCTTCTTTTCGTCTCCTGGATGAATATTATAATATCAATAAATATTGTCTCTCATACACAACAAGAATAATGTAGTAATAATATATGGTGATGTAATCTATTTCAGGTACAAGACTACGTACAAAATAATTTCTCTAATAAAATGTTTTCCTATATTATCCAAAAGATAAATATACGATCGTCAGAACCACTAAACACGTTGGCTATTTCAAGAGCTTTTTAAAAACGGAGTAAATTAATGTTTAAGAATATTATGTACTTATCTATATGTAATATCCTGTATTCTATTATTATATAAATATATTTTTATGTTTTATTTTATTCTTTTTTCAGTTATGCCTTTTTATATTAGTAATTTTTCCTCACTATCGGTCTTTAATAATATCTTCACGATAGCACAATATATAGCTATTAAAACTTATTAATCGGACGCGTAATTTTTCGGAAAAATTATCTTGGATATAATAACTGTAATATATTTCATTCAAATGTGTCATTATTTTATTTAGCTTATTAACTAGAACATCCACGGCCTTATAGTCATGTTTGTTTTGTTACATACGACCTTACAGTATGTTCTCAACCCCCGTATTTAATACCGGCTATTGATATCGTCGTCAGTATTCGGTGAACTCTCGACGTGTAAAGTTGTGGACTGCAAGAATATATTTCTACTCCTGACAGTGGTAATTGTTCAACGGTAAATTAATTGCTACTAAAAAAATTATATCTCAATCACAATTCTAATATACAAAGTAAATGATACAAAACATCTGTAGCTCGGTTTGAAAATGAATGTAAAATAAAACATATTTATAATAATTAAAAGTGCTAATACAGTGCTGTATCTTTATTTCGTAGTTCTAGAAAAATAAATTTATAAATGTATTTTTCAATAAAATACACTTTTTTTAAATAATATAAAAATAAGTCTGAATTTAAAAAATAAAAATAAAAATATAAATCATAATAAGAATGAGCAATACAATTTGACAAAAGCTCGCATTAAGTTCTCGCATTTTGTAATTTGGCTAAAAGTAAGGATTATAATTAAGGATTATAATTAAAGTGTTCTATTATAATTACACTGTAATTCACAGACGTCTATGTATATAATTCGTATTGGATTTTTTATTTTTATTTAGATTTTATTCAAGTTTATTCATTTACCTATCGTAACCGACACAAATTCCAAATATGTGTCATATCATTGTGGAGTAATCTTAAACTCAAAAGAAATTATAAAATGTCACATAAA
>NW_020210038.1:423263-483925 GCF_003070985.1 Temnothorax curvispinosus
GTCAGGCTTTTTCCCATTTCCAGAAAGTACGGAAATCAAGGTAGATAGTGATACAGATTTCGTCAATGAGAAATATTAATTATCTAATTGTTACGTATGAAATATTTGACTTATTTTTAAATGAAGTACATAACTAAAAAGTTTTAATTACGTCTTTTATAACAGTTATTTTATAATAAGTATTTTATTTTAACTGGTATAAAATAAAATAAAAACGGAATATGATTATATTTCCTGTATGGATAATAATTTTAGTAATTTATAATCATACATATATTTTATGCCATATTATTATTATAAATATTAATTCATTAATATATTATAGAATTTCTCAACCTAAATGTATATGCTGTCATATCTGATCTTAAATTGAAAAAGTAATATTTTACAGTTACATCTCAATATTTCTCTTTAACAGATATAGATCGCGACTTAAAAGTTTGTAACAATTTTCTAAAAATAGAAATAATTTTTTATTTAAAAGTAATTTATCTCAACGGAGTATATGTAATAACTACATTTTTGAAAACTAATATTTTATATGAAAAACATGAAAGAATTAAAAGAAACGTATTTTAACTTGAAAAATATAAATACTAATACTTGATATATAATAAGATTATCTAAACGTGCCTGTCTGCTTATACATAATCCGTCTTATTACAATAAGAAAAAAATTAATGTAAAATTTTTGTTATTAATTTGTTTTTAGAAACATTTTCAGTGGATCTCGGAATCTGTTCTGAGAAAGATAGGATATACAAACAAAGTAAAAGAGGATGTTTTTACTGAATGTTTAAGACAAGAAGCCGCAAAATGGGCATGCAACTTGCATTCATCGGAGTGTACTGATGGTGCCATTCTGAAATTAACATCACTTCACAAAAAGCGGTACGAATAATACTTTTCATAATTACGGTTTATCTAGTCATGCTCGAGAAAAAATTATCAAAGTATAAAATGATAAGACGTAAAACGTAACTGATAACAAATTTTTATTCTTTTACTAAATATTCCAGATTTTCGCCGATTTGGAAGGAATGGACATACTGTAAAGGACTGATGTCAGCGAGCAATAGTACATGGAATAAAGTGTTGCATTCAGGAGTATTAGATAATAACCTTTTACGATTTTTAGCGTGCACTAAAAATCATACCGTCATCATCGGTTATCTCGATTTGTTAAAATCGGAACGTTTTACTAAAGCACAATATCGTATCACAGTTTTCCATTCCATTATTGCACGACATGCGAGAAATGAATTAGTGCTCACTTATATTCTAAACAATTTTGCAAATGTTGTACCTAAGTAAGATTATTCTTTACACAAACACATATTGTTTAAAATTGTAAAAGTTTGTTATATGTATTAATTGTAATTATATTTGGAATTTTGTTTCTACAGGGAAATTAAGAAGATTTTAGCGTTAACAGATATTATTAATCATCTGTATTCTAAAGATCAACTTGACAAGGTAAAGTTTAAGAAATATAAATATATATAACACATTTCTTGATTGTGTTGAAAAGATATTATTGCAGACAAATGTAGAATTAGATTCCAATTCTTCTACATTCCTTTTGTAGATTCTTTTTCCACAGTATTTTTGTTCATCTTCCTTCTTGAATTATTACTCTATCTCTTTTTCCTCAATCCCTCTTAATACATTTCCGATTTTCTTATTTGATGTATTTCTCTGCGTGTTTTTTTTTATCCTCTCTCTTCATATTTCGATATGATTCCTCTTAATTCCTTTTCCACGATTTTCTATTCTGTTCTTTCTTATTCTTTTTTTGATCGCTATATTATTTCTTTTTCTTCGATTCGAGAAAAAAATACTTTCAGAAATACTTATGAAATTTCTTCTTCGATCATTTATTTTTCTCATTATTTTGTCGTGTCTTTTTCTATACTATGAACAAATTTTCCTTAATTCGTTTTCCACAATTTTCTTCGATCTCCCTTCTTCGACTGTTTTTCCATAGTCTAAATAGATATTACAATATCGATGAATATTGTCTCTCATATTCAACAAGAATAATGCAGTATAATAATGACTGTTGACATAATCTGTTTCAGGTTTATAACTACGTAGGAAAGAATTTCTCTGACAAAATGTTTTCACGACTTATCCTAAAGATAAATAGACGATCGTCACAAATCACTAAACACGTTGGCTATTTCAAGAGCTTTTTAAAGACGGAGTGAATTAATATTTAAGAATATTATGTACTTATCTACATATATGTAATATCATGTATTCTATTATTATATAAATATATTTTTATGTCTTATTTTATTCTTATTTTCAATTATACATTTCATATTAGTAATTTTTCTTTACTATTGGTCTTTAATAATATCTCCACGATCGCGCAATATATAGCTATTAAAACTTGCTAATCGGACGCATATTTTTTCGGAAAAATTATCTTGAATATAACAACTGTAATATATTTTATTCAAATGCGTCATTATTTTATTTAGCTCATTAATTAGAACATCCACGGCCTTATAGTCATGTTTGTTTTGTTACATACGACCTTACAGTTTGTTTTCAAAACCCGTATTTAATACCAGCTATTGATATCGTCGTCAGTATTCGGTGAACTCTCGACGTGTAAAGTTGTGGACTGCAAGAACATATTTCTGCCCCTGACGGTGGTAATTATTCAACGGTAAATTAATTGCTACTAAAGAAATTATATCTTAATCACAATTCTAATATACAAAGTAAATGACACAAAACATCTGTAGCTATGTTCTCGAAGATGAATGTGTAATAAAACATATTTATAATAATTAAAAGTGCTAATACAGTGCTGTATCTTTATTTCGTAGTTCTAGAAAAATGAATTTATATATGTATTTTTCAATAAAATACACTTTTTTTAAATAACATAAAAATAAGCCTGAATCTGAAAAATACAAATAAAAATATAAATCATAATAAGAATGAGCAATACAAGTTGACAAAAGCTCGCATTATGTTCTCGCATTTTGTAATTTGGCTAAAAATAAAAATTATAATTTAATTGTTCTATTATAATTACATTGGAATTCACAGACGTCTATGTATATAATTTGTATTGGATTTTTTATTCTTGTTTAGATTTTATTCAAGTTTATTCATTTGCTTATCGTAACCAGCTTAAATTCCAAATGTGTGTCATATCATTATGGAGTAATCTTAAACTCAAAAGAAATTATAAAATGTCAAATAAGAACCTATACAATGTGTGAAATAATTTAATTTACATTATTATTAAAATGTTAAAAGGAATTATTTAATGCCACTTATCTTGTTTCTTACGTTATTTCAAAACAAGTATTTATAAAACTTGTGACCACTAACTATAAAATTTCAAGATAACAATTAATTTATTTCAAACAAATGAACAAAGAACAAACACTAATGTCTCATGTAAAAAAATATATTCTATTACAAATATACAGAACGTTTGTTGGTATCTAATTTCTAGTCTTTATTAGAGAGTCCGTAAATAAATTTAATAATGTTTTGCTTACTGTTTCTTTATTTCGTACATAGCTTAAGGCAGCCAAAGTGGGCAAATAGACTTTGATGCAAAAATAAACATGCTTATCCATCACATATCAAAAATTATTTACGCAAATCAACTACAAATTAGAAAGTCATATATGTAAAATCATTTTTGTAGTTACAAAAAATATAACATTAATTAGTTCATTTTATAGAAACGTGTAGTAATAAAAGACTCAGTTTTTTCTTAAAAAGATTGTTTTTTAGTAAATTATTGAAATTGTATCTTTTACTGTTTTTCAATTGTTTTCATATATATAAGCCACAATAATGGAAGTCCTTTACTGCAATTTATTTGTATTTTTATTTCTTTTCTCAATGAGACATTGTTACAGATATCTGAAACAAGATCTATTATGGAATTATTAAAATTACTGTTAGATGTTAATCTAATATTCATTGCTGTAAAGACTGTTACCGGCAGAGTCTCGTTGGTTGAAACAAATTGTCATAAAGATATGCAGTCACTAAACCTATCGGGCTATGATATCGACTTAACGCCATTTATCAATGAAGATGATTATAAAAATACAACTGTTTATGAAAATTTTAAATCGTATATCGATGAGCAACGAACAAGAGGCAATTTTGTCTTCTATGGTGGATCTACTATACACTTTCGATTCAGAAATAAACTAAATAAAATATGCCTGCATGCATCAAACCTGGAAGTTGATGGTGCGTCGATAGAAATTGTTTTTACTCTTGACGGTATTAACAATGTATCTTATATACCAAGAATTCACACATATGAAAATGAAGAAATACAAATTATCGTTCTTTATTTTGATCATCTTAAACTGTCTGATTTGTATGATTACCATATAAACATGAAATTTGTTAGTAGTATAACTGATATCACAGGAGGCTTTGTCAAGACACCCTATGTAAATAATAAAGAAGAAAAAACGTGAGTAATATAATATTAATAAAATTTAACACATTTCAACACATCTTCAAGGTAAAAATTATAATAAAATATTAATTATTTTTCTTATTTTAAGTTGGTTCATATTTTAATTAATTCGGATAATAATCTAAATATTACAAACGTTTATTACATAAATATATTACATAAAAACATCGCTATGCGTTATGTGATGTAATCGCAGAAAATGTGAGAACTCAGCGTATAATAAAAGCATATTAAATATTATTTTTGAAATATCTCTTAATCGCATTTGAGCGTTTTCCACTCTTCAATATATTATACACCGGCAACAACTAAAAATTTAAGGTATACTGTTAAAATATAATAGGTTCGTCGCAGCAGCCAATTTTCGGGGAATTGGTGCCCGACAAATATTTCCATGCTGGAATGAGTCGGATGTCAGGATCAACTTTGTAATTTCCATAAAGCATCATAGTAAATATACGGTTTTATCGAATTCGCCGATTGACCAGGTGGTTACAGATGACTATGGTATAGTTTGGACACGCTTTCAGACAACAGATAAAATATCCCTTTATCAAATAGCGGTTGTATTGACCGATCTCGAGCGCATTCCTAATACAACCGTGTGGTGCAGACAAAACGTGAAACAGCAGATAAAATTTGCACAACAAGTTGCTGAAAACGCCAAATTATATTTGAAAAGCATGTTTCCCGACGGACAGTTTCCATCGAAAGTAGATCATGTTATAGTCCCGGGTTTTCGAGACGAAGGCTTGGAAATTTGGAGATTCGTTTTCTATAGGTACTTTTTACATCTAATTAAAAAGAAATTTTAGTTTTTATTGAAAGGAAAATACCTTTTTAATAAAATTTTTAGTATTTTAAAATTTGTAATACACATATTTTTGTATTTAAATTAATCATATTAAATAACAATACAAAAAGTGTGGTATGATACACTATGCATTAAAAGATTTACAGAACAATAATTGATATGCTGTAAATATATTTACAGCATATCAATTACCTACAACATACACATTGAAATTAACAATATTATCATTTTTATATTATTATTAAAATTAAACACAATACCTATTGTTAGAAGAATAATTTTGACCAAATTATTTTATTATTTTTAGGGAGACAGCTATTATCTACGATGAAAAATTAGATTCTATTGCGTGGAAATTTGAAGTAGCACGCACGGTAGCGCGTAAAATGGTACATCAATTTTTTGGAAACTCAATCGGCCAAACTTGGTGGTCTTATCTGTGGTTAAACGAGGGTATTGCTTCGTTTTTGGCAATGGAAATTATCAAAGAGGTTATTTTTATGAATTTTTCGTGCCACTACGCAATTAAAAAGAAATTAGTTGCTTGATAATACATAAAGAAATTGTTAATTTTTATAAATTATTTTTCTTTTATAAAAACACTAAATATTGATTAATAAATTTTTGTACATTGTTATGTAACTGGAAATATAAAGACCTATTAAGATCGAAAATGCACGCAACCTAAAAATAAGATTAGTTACAAAAAATAAAGATTTAGTTACAATTCAAGAATATTTTTCAAAAAGTTAAATAATAACTTGTTTCTAAATTGCATGACGGTTTAAAAAATGACATAACATTTTTCAATTATTATTGTTATAAATAGTAAAAACCTATATTAATAATGCAAAGTATTTATTAGTATGTTAACTAAATAATTGTTTCATTACATCAAAATTTTTGTCACTAGCATGGACATTCCGACCTCGCGGATTTACTGACAGTACAATTTCAACATGAGTCTCTCCGTTTGAATGATTATTACGATATGCCTCTTATATCACATGTCAATACACTCTCTGACATAAATTTTCTTTTCCCTTTTACTTATTACGTTAAAGGTAAGAATGAAAAAATATAGTTATATAATTGTGCATAGAAAACTTTTTAACATTTGTGTCACAAAAAATATGAGAGATTAACTGTAAGCAAGTTTGTCTGCAATCTATTTATCTATGTTAAAACACATTTTTTATTGAAAAAATACATATATATAATTGAAACTTAAAACTTATTTTTATTTCTAAAATCAATTATAATTTCAAATTTGCAAAAACCGTAATTAAATTATTATAAACATGCTTAATCACAAATTTGTATTATTAATTTTTATAGCACCCATTTTTGTACGCTCATTGTTACAAATAGTATCCATAGATGCATTTAAAACTGGTCTCAATAGATATTTAAACACGTAGTAAGTAATGACAGTAATGTAATAATTAAGTATTATACGCATATAATAAATATTATAGTTGGAGGTTGCATAACATTAATATACAAATAAATTGTATAATGATTTTATATTTTCCATAGCAATCTGTTATTGCCAATTATATTATTACTTACAATGTTAAACTTTACAAATTTAGCCAGCTTAAATCTATCGATACCTCGAGTAGCACAACCGACAAATTCTTTGATATACTACAAGAAGTTCTAGAAAATTCAAATGAATCAAACATTAACTCAACGAAAAAATTGACAACTTATTGGACAAAGCAAAAACGCTATTTTACACTGAAACTAACACGAGAATCTGCTGAAGATGACGTCGAAATAACATTGCAAGAACATTTTGTTAAATCACGTGCGAAAAAGTTGTGGATACCTGTGACTTATATTACACAGAGCGCTCCCAAGATTACTAAGAAAAGCTGGATAAATATGTACATGCAAATTTTAGACTTAGAAAATATTAAGATAAGTGACTGGGTTATTGTTAACGTACAACAAACTGGTAAATATAAATTAATAAATTTATTGTATTTGTAGATATGTTGTACATAAATAAGACTTTGCGTACTATTCTGCATAGTTAATCACAAAATTTACTTATTTTATACGACAGGATACTATCGTGTTAATTATGACTACAATAATTGGCAAAAAATTATAATATATCTAAATTCAACGGAATATTTCAAAATACATGTACTTAATCGTGCTCAGATCATCGATGATGCATACTATTTTCTATTAAATGACAAATTCGAATTCTATTTCTTCAAAGCTCTCACGTCTTGTTTATCAAGAGACACAAATTATGTAGCGTGGTATCCTATGTTTAAAATTATGGAAGAGGTATCGAGTTTTTTCCCATTTCCACAAAGTACGGAAATAAAGGTACATAGCAATAAATTTTGTCAATAAGATATATTAGTTATGTGATTGTTGCATATATATATAATACTAGGTTTATATTTAAAAACTAAAAAATTTTACATAAATAATTTTTGTAATTAAAAAAATTTAATTATTTTTCACATAATAGTTATTTTGTTTAAATTAAATGCATAGAATATTTTAAAGCAGAAAGTTATTACATTTACTCTGTTTTACTCTTTTTTTCTGATCTGGCTATATTTCCAATTTTAAGCACTACAAATTTTATAGTTAGACACAATATATATTATATATTATTATTGTTATAAATATTATTTTAGTAAAATATTGTAGAAATTTTAAAGCTGATAATATACGAGGTCTCTGTTTAAAAAAATTCTAAATTTTGTCTATATTTTTTCGAGATTTACTCATAACTTATTCAGTCTTATAGACTTCATATATCATGTCTGATTTTAAATTCAGAGGTTATTTTTTTACACTTATGTCAACTCTTCTTTCTAATGGATATGGATCATGACTTCGAAGATCACAATGTTCAGTACAAATTTCCTAATAATAGAAATAATTTTATGCAAAATTAAATTTATATCAACAGAGTATATGTATAATTAAATATTTCAAACCCAATATTTAAATGAGAAGAAAAAATTAGAACATATATTTTAGCTATTAAAATATGAAGAAATTTAAATTATTAAAATATAAAAAGATTTTTTATAAACGTATATATCTGCTCATCTTATATATCATACTCCTTCCGTTACAAATCAATATCATTATTCATTTGGTTTTAGGAACACTTTCTGAAAATCTTGGAATCTGTTCTGAGCAAGATAGGATATATAGACAGGGTGAAAGAGGATATTTTTATTAAATATTTAAGACAAGAAGCCGCAAAATGGGCGTGCACTCTGAATTCCTCGCAGTGCACCACTACTGCCGTTTTTGGATTAATGTGGCTTTACAAACAGCCTGAATCGTACGAATAATAATACTTTTCATAATCACAATTTTTCTAATCGATATATCTAGAACAAATTAATAAAATATAAAGAAAGTTTAATTATTATTATAACAAAATTTTATTTTTATTTTACCCAATAGAATTTTGCCGGGATGGAAGGAATGGATTTATTGTAAAGGAATGATGGTAGTCGATAATGCTACTTGGAATGATGTATGGAATGCAGGAATATCGCATAACATACTTTTAAAATTTTTAGCGTGCTCTGAAAATTGTACCATCATCATCGATTACATCGATCGATTGAAATCAGGATATTTTACTAATGCTCAACACCGTATTACAGTTTTTCATTCCATTATTGCACGACATGCGAAAAATGACTTGGTCCTCAATTATATATTAAAAAATTTTAAAAATATAGTACCTTGGTAAGGATACCTATTCCTTTTATAAACATATTGTTTGAAAATTTAAAAGTTTGTTATATGTACTAATTGTGTAATTATATCTGATGTTTTTTATTCTTATAGCGAGATTGACAAGTATGTAGCGTTAACAGATATTATCAATCACATATATTCTTATAATCAACTTAAAAAGGTAAATTTTATTAATATAAACATATATGTAGCATACACACACACACACACACACATATATATATATATATATATATATATATATTTGTGTGTGTGTGTATAATATGTATTATACATTATACATATATATACATATATTATATATATATTTCCTGATTATATTGAAAACAAAATATTATTATATTGTAGATACATGTTAATATAGATAGATTTTATTTTATTCCTTGTCCATAGTATTCTTTCCTAATCTTTCTTTTTCTTTTTTATTATCTTGTCTTTTTTCTTTATTCCTTAAGAACAAATTGTTATTGGTTCGTCTTTCACAATTTTCTCTTTGATCTGCCTGCTTTGATCATTCTTTTCGTCTCCTAAATAAATATTGGATTAATAAATATTATTTCTCATATACAACAAGAAAAAAATAATATACAGAAATGATAAATGTTAACATTATCTGTTTTAGGTTAATGACTGCGCTGCACAAAATAATTTATCTAATAAAATGTTTTCGTATGTTACCCAAAAGATATATATACGATTTCTAGAAATCAAGAGACATATTGGCTATTTCATGAAATTTTTAAAGACGGAGTGAATTAATATTTAAAAATATTATGTATTTATCTATATATAATATCATATATTTTATGATTATATGAATAAATTTTTATGTTTTATTCTTATTTTCAAATATGCTTTTTTTATTTGTAATATATTTCTTCACTATCAGTGTTTAACATGGAATGTTTTTCCGAAAGCTGCGCCCCTCCGTGCAAGATAAACTCTTGTGCGGAGCAAACTGAGTTCCGTCTTTCGGAAAGAGACGTTAAGCCGTTGGTCCAAAGGGTTAAAGTGAGAGGAGAAGGGTAGTATTGGATGAGAATTGAGTAAAAGGATTGGGAACGTCCCTACAAAACGCCTTGCAACCCTGAGGGGAGTCAATAAACGAAATACACTATCAGTGTTTAATAATATTCTATCGGCGCGACTTCATGATCATACATATATCTCTTGATATAATACTTTAAGAATTTTAGAAAATAAAACCAATTATAATTTAATAGTTTAATGCTTTTCTCGTTTTGGCTTTAAATGCAGTATCGTCGATGTGCGTAAGACTGCAAACTTTGAAAAAAAAAAAACAAATTGTGTGAAATTTATAAAGCCATACAGTTAATAATTCATAATAATAAACTTTAATTGTATGTTTATAATGGCGTATTTATATGCTAAAAATAAATAAATATGTTTTCATGTGTCGGTCACCACTCATATAAAGAGACACAGTTATATTATGCAACCATGTGCCTATATAAGTGCATACGTGAGATATTAAATAACATTTGGAAAGAAAAAGAGAAGAGAGAAGGATATTAGTTTAATACCTTTATTAATACATAAATTTATTAATGATATAGATACACAGATACATAGAAATAATAAAATCTATAGTAAATCACAACAGATATCTACATATTTTACAAAGACATATTTTTTTATAAAACTTAAAAATGTTAAACATATAAATATATATATATATATATTGTATATATATATATATATAAAACTTGTTAACCAAACGCATACTTTTGCAGAAAAATTATCTTAGAAATAAAGGATATATATTACTTTATTTGATTATAGCATTATTTTATTTAACTTATATTAATTAGGATATCTATGGCCTTATAGTTATGTTATTTAGTACTGTTACATACGACCTTGCCGTTTGCTTTCGAAACACCACGTATTTATTATGAGCTATTGATATTGTCATCAGTATTCGGTGAACTCTCGACATGTATGGTTGTGGACTGTAAGAACCTATATACTTCTATTCGTAACAGCAGTACTTTTTCAACCGTAAATTAATTGCTACCATCAATTATATCTCAATCACACTTCCAATATACAAGGTAAAAAAAGAGGAACGTCTTTAGTTTTGTAGTTCGTAGATGAATGTATAATGAAATATATTTATAATAATTAAAAGTGCGAATACAGGACTATGTTTCTATTTCGTAATTCTTGAAGAATAAATTTATGAATGTATTTTCCAACACACAAAGTACATTTTTCTTTAAATAAAATGGAAGCGGGCTTATATCTAAAAATTATAAATAACAGTTTAAAACGATATAAGAACGTGCAAGCCAATACAAGTTGACATGAGCTCGCACCGTTATCACATTATTGTAATTTTGCTAAAAGTAACTTCTCTTTATATCGCACATAGCTTAAGAGAGCCTAAGGAAGCAAACAGATTTTGATGCTAAAAATAAACATGCTTATTTATCACGAGTGTTTGAAAAAACTAATGTTATTTTGCAGTATTTTATATAAGCACTTGTTTAATTTTAAATTCTGAGAAGAATTTCTAAAAGAGACATCAGAAATTTCATTTGAATTTGAATTATGATGCATTTTAGTTACATTTATCTCTTGATATAGTTACAATACGTGAGGCATGTGAAAAACGTAGCTTTATTAAAATAAACATTATTGATGTCTTAATAACTTTGAAAGAACGTGCCCTAAATACTTGATTATTTAATAAAATATTTGTTATATACAGAAAGTATTTATGTACAATTTATCTAATAAGATAATATTTATTTAAACAAAAAATATACATTGCTCTTTAAAAGAAATATAAAAAATTATTTACGCAAATCAACTAAAAATTAAAAAGTTATATGTAAAATTACATTTCTAAGTTATGAAAAATATTATAAGATTAATTGTAATTAATAGATATATTTTACAAAAGCATGTAGTAATAAAAACGCTCAATTTTTTCCTCGCACTAGATTGTTTTTTAGTAAATTATAAGAATCGTATATCTTTTATTGTTTTTAATTGTTTTCACATATAAGCCACAATAGTGAAAGCCTGTTACTGCACTTCGTGTTTTTCTTCTCACAAAGAGATGTTGTTACAGATACCTGACACGAGAATTATTATGGAATTATTAAAATTATTGTTAGGTGTTAATCTAATATTCATTGCTATAAAAGCTGTTACCGGCAAGGTCTCATTGGCTGAAGTAAATTGTCGTAGAGAGATGCAGTCACTAAATATATTGGGCTATGATATCAACTTAACGCCATATATCAATGAAGATGACTATAAAAATACAACTGTTTATGAAAAATTTAAATCATATATTGACGAGCAACGAGCGACAGGCAATTTTGTCTTCTATGGTGAATCTACTATGTATTTTCGATTCAAAAATAAACTAAATAAAATATGCCTGCATGCATTAAACCTGGAAGTAGATGGTGCGTCGATAAAAATTGTTTTTACTCTTGACGGTATTAAACATATGTCTCACATATCGAGAATTCACACATATGATAAAGAAACGCAAATTATTGGGCTTCATTTTGATGATCTTTGGCTGCCTGATTCGTATACTTACCACATAACCATGAAATTTGTTGGTAGAATAACTGATATCACCGGAGGCTTTGTCAAGACATCCTATATAAACAATGAAGGAGAAAAAACGTGAGTAGTATTAATCTAATAACACATTTCAACACGTTTGCTAGATAAAAATTATAATAAAATAATAATTATTTTTCTTATTATAAATTGATTCATATTCTAATTAATTCGGATAATAATCTAAATATTACAAACGTTTATCACCTAAATATATAACGTAAAAATATCGCTATCCATTATATGATATAATCGCAGAAAATATGAAAACTCAGCGTAATAAAGGTGTATTAATATTATTCTTGAAATATCTCTCGTATTTAAACGTTTTTCACACTTTAATATATTATTATACATCGGCAATGATTGGAAATTTTAAGGCATACTGTTAAAATACGATAGGTGGTTCGTCGCAGCAGCCGATTTTCAGGGAATTGGTGCCCGACAAATATTTCCATGCTGGGATGAGCCGGATGTTAGGAACAACTTTGTAATTTCTATAAATCATCACAGTAAATATACGGTTCTATCGAATTCGCCGATCGACCACGTGTTTACAGATGACTATGGTATGGTTCACACACGCTTTCAGATAACAGATAAAATATCCCCTTATCAAGTAGCGGTTGTACTATCCGAGCTCGAGCGCATTCCTAACACAACCGTGTGGTGCAGACAAAACGTGAAACAGCAGATAAAATTCGCACAGCAAGTTGCTGAAAATGCCACATTATATTTGAAAGGCATGTTTCCTGACGGACAGTTTCCATCGAAAGTAGATCATGTTGTAGTCCCGGGTTTTCAAGACGAAGGCCTGAAAAGCTGGGGGCTCATTCTTTATAGGTACTTTTTACATATAATTAAAAAAGAATTTTAACCTTTATTGGAAGCAAATATTTTAATAAAATTTTTAAAATTTTAAAATTCGAAATAAACATATTCTTGAATTTAGATTGATCATATTAAATAACAACAAAAGAAACCGTGGTGACATATTATAGGTACATTAAAAGATTTACAGACTGATATACATATATTTATAGCGTATTAGTTACATCGTACATCTAAATTATCAGCATTATCATTTTTATATTATTATAGATTAAACACAATATTTGTTGTTAAAAGAATAATTTCATTTTATTATTTTTTAGAGAGACAGCTATTATCTACGATGAAAAATTAGATTCCATTGCGTGGAAATTTGAAGTAGCACGCACGGTAACGCGTAAAATGGTACATCAATTCTTTGGCAACTTGGTCGGCGAATCTTGGTGGTCTTATCTATGGTTAAATGAGGGTATTGCATCGTTTTTGGCAATGGAGATTGTCAAAAAGGTTATTTTTTTTATAAATTTTTTGTGCTACTATACAAGTAAAAAAAAAGCTGCTTAATAATACGTAAAGAATTTGTTAACTTTCATAAATTATTTTTGGTTTTTAAAAACATTAAATATTGTTGTTAAATTTTTTTACTATACATTTTTATGTGACTTGAAATATAAAGACATATTAAGTTCGAAAATGCACGCAACCTAAAAATATAAAGATTTAGTTACAATTCAAAATTCTTTTTAAATAATTGAATAATGGCTAGTTTCTAAATAACGTGACGTTTTAAGAAATGGAATAATATTTTTAAATTATAATAGTTATAAATAGTAAAAAGCTGTATTTATATCAATAATGCAAAGTATTTAGTGATGTATATTAGCTAAATAATTGTTTTATTACATCAAAAATTCTTGTTAACAGTATGTACATTCCGACCTCACGGATTTATTGACAGTACAATTTCAACATGAGTCTCTCCGTTTGAATGATTATTACGATATGCCTCTTGTATCCAATGTCGTTACACCTTCTGACATAAACTCTCTTTTCTCTTTTACTTATTACGTTAAAGGTAGGAATAAATAAATATAGTTATATAATTGTGCATGGAAAATTTTTTAACAGTGTCATAAAAAATATGAGATATTAACTGATCGCAAGTTTGTCTATTTATCTATTAGTTTTACTAAGTAAGACGTTTTTAGTGAGAAAATAATACATATATGTAATTGAAACTTAAAACTCATATTTTTCTCTAAAATCAGTTATAATTTTGAATTTGTAAAAACCGTAATTAAATTATTAAACCTGCTTAATCACAAATTTAAAATAATAATTGTTATAGCACCCATTTTTGTACGCTCGTTATTGCAAATCGTATCCATAGATGCATTTAAAACTGGTCTCAATAGATATTTAAACACGTAGTAAGTAATAACAGTAATGTAATAATTAAGTATTATACATATAATAAATATTATAGTTGGAGGTTGCATAAAATTAATATACAAATAAATTGTATAATAATTTTATATTTTCCATAGCAATCTGTTATTGCTAATTTGTTATTATTTATAATGTTAAACTTTGCAAATTTAGCCAGCTTAAATCTATCGATACCTCGAGTAGCACAACCGACAAATTCTTTGGTGTTCTACAAGAAGTTCTAGAAAATTCAAATGAATCAAACATTAACTTAACAATAAAATTGACTTATTGGACTAAGCAAAGGCGCTATCCCATATTGGATATAACGCGAAAATCTGCTGAAGACGATGTCGAAATAACATTGCAAGAATATTTTGATGAGTTATATGATGTGAAAAACTTGGGAATACCTGTGACTTACATTACGCAGAGCGCTCCTAATATTACAAAGAAAAGATGGATGAATCCGTACAAGCAAATTTTGTACTTACCATGTATTAATACAAGTGACTGGATTATTGTCAACGTACAACAAACTGGTGAATATAAATTAATAAATTTATATTATGCTTTTATACCGTTATATATAAATAAGATTTTACGTAGCATTCTTCAAAATTATTCATAATATTTATTTCTTGTATACGACAGGATACTACCGTGTTAATTACAAGTATAATAATTGGCAAAAACTTATGAAATATTTAAATTCAGAGAAATATCGTGATATTCATGTCCTCAATCGTGCTCAAATCATCGATGACGCATATTATTTTCTATTAAATAACAAACTCGACATCCATTTCTTCAAAAGTCTCACGTACTATCTATCAAGGGAGACAAATTATATAGCGTGGTACCCTATGTTCAAAATTATGGAAGAAGTATCGAGTTTTTTCCCATTTCCGCAAAGTATGGAAATCAAGGTAGGAAGTAATAAATTTTGTCAATAGGATATATTAATTATGGTCGTTGCATATATCATATATATTTATATTAGAAAATTAAAAATTTCACTCAAATAAAATACATAATTAAAAAAGTTATTTATTATATGTATATACAAATGTTGTATTATTATTCCAATTATTAATCCAGTATTATAGCATTTTTGAAGCTGATAGTACCTATACGAGATCAGTCCAAAAAGATTCTGAATGTTGTTTTTATAATTTTTAGGGATTAACTTATTCAGTCTTGTCTTCTTCGAAATGTGCTTGATACCACTTTCAACGCTCATTATACCGTTCTCACTTCTGAAACAACGTTAGGAGTAATAAGTCAACCAAGAAGAAACATATTTCGAAGGAGATAAGAGTGAATAAGTTGTGAGTAAACCTCGAAAAAATATAGAAACAAAATTTGGAATTTTTTGGACAGATTTCGTACACATGCATACTGTTATATCCGATTACCTCTGATTTACCTCTGATATAGATCATTACTTCACAGCTCGTAAAAGTAAATTAGTAGATACAATTTTATACAAAAAAAATAGATTATCTCAACAAAGAGTGTATGTAATAACTAAATCTTTAGAAACCGATATTTAATTTAAATGAGATAAAAATTAGGAGAACGTATTTTATATCTGCTCATACATTATGCTTTTTGTTACAATGACAACAAGCTAATATCAAATTTATATTATTTATTTGTTTTTAGGAACACTTTCAGAAAATTTTGGAACCTGTTCTTAGTGAAATAGGATATGTAGACAGGATGAAAGAGAATGTTTTTACTAAATGTTTAAGACAAGAAGCCGCGAAATGGGCATGCACTCTGAATTCTTCGCAGTGCACGACTGCAGCCGTTTTTGACTTAATGTGGTTTTACAGACAGCCCGAACCGTAATATGAATAATATTTTTCGTAATCACGATTTTTCCAATCGATATAGAATTATAGAACAAAAATTAACGGAATATAAAACAAGAGTTTATTATCATAACAAAATTGTATTCTTATTTTACTCAATATTTTAGAATTTTGCCGGGATGGAAGGAATGGGTTTATTGTAAAGGAATGATGGTAGCCGATAATGCTACTTGGAATTATGTATGGAATGCAGGAATATCGAATAATAAACCTTTAAAATTTTTGGCGTGCTCTGAAAATCATACCATCATCATCGATTACATCAATCGATTAAAATCGGGATATTTTACTAAAGCTCAACACCGTATTACAGTTTTTCATTCCATTATTGCACGACATGCGAAAAATGACTTGGTGCTCGATTATATATTAAAAAATTTTACAAACATAGTACCTCGGTAAGAATATTCTTTTTATAAACATTGTTTAAAATTATAAAACTTTTTTATATGTATTAATTGCAATTATATCTGACATTTCATTCTTATAGCGAGATCGGCAAGTTTATAGCGTTAACAGACATTATCAATCACGTGTATTCTAATGATCAACTTAGCAAGGTAAATTTTATGAACATAAATATATATAGCATACATATATGTATATATTTTCTGATTATGTTATTAAAAAAAAATTATTAGTATATTGCAGACACATGTTAATATAGATAAATTACTTCTTATTCCTCGTCCACAGTATTTCTTTCTAATCATTCTTCTTCTCCATTATCTTGTCTCTTTTTTCTCTATTCCTTAACAAATTTCTTGTTGGTATGTCTCACTACAATTTTCCTCTTTAATCTGCTTGTTCGTTCTTTTCGTCTCTTGAATAAATATTAGATTAATAAATATTGTCTCTCATATGCAATAAAAAAAAATAATATATAAAAATAATAAATATCAACATAATCTGTTCCAGCTTTATGACTGCGCACAAAATAATCTCTCTAAAAAAATGTTTGAATACGTTATGCAAAAGATAGATAAACGATCGTTTGAAATCCGTGAACATGTTTACTATTTCAAGCATTATTTAATGACGAAGTGAATCATTGTTTAACAATATTATATATTTATCTATATGTAATATTACATATTTTATTATTATATAAATACATTTTTATGTTTTACTTCTATTCTTATTTTCAATTTTACACATTTCCTATTATTAATTTTCTTTCGCTGTCGGTCTTTAATAATATCCCATTATCGACCGCATGATGATATATTAATATAATAGTTTAGGAATTTTCGAGAATAAAAACTGTAGTGCTTTATTTTTTTTCTTATCTCTACACATTATATTATATTCATAGTAGACTTAATCAATAGCTTAGATCAAATTACATGAGACAAGGGTTTGATTTTCTTTCTTTGCCCAGCGAAAGGAAATATTATGATATAAGAAGTCCATATTGGCAAATTAAAGAAATCATTATTATTATTGTCATCTTTTCAAAAGAAACGTTTCTAACTTCTAACATAAAGCTCTTAATAGCGCTTACATATGACCTCTTACAGTTTGGTTTAAAAACACAACGTATTTATTACGAGTTATTTATATCGCCGTTAGTATTCGATGAACTCTCGATACGCAAAGTTGATAGAATGCAAGAACATATTTCTGCTCCTAAAAGCGGTCATTTATAAACCGTTAATTAATATAACCAGAAATTATATCCTAATCACAATTTCAATATAATTCCAAGGTAAGAAACAAGAAACATCTGTAGTTCTTTTTAAGTCTATTAATTAAAAATGCAAATAAAGCGCTATATTTTCTTATTTTGTAGTTCTGTGAGAATTAAAGCATTTTGCAATAAAATTACATTTTTTATTAAATAAAATAGAATTTGGTTTGTGTGTTTCTAAAAAATATAAGTAAAGGGGGGGGGGTATATATATATATAATTCAAAATCAGAATAAATAAGTCAATACAAATAAGTAAAATTTTGCATTATTTTTGCATATTTATAGTTTATCTAAATAGAACTAACAAAAAGTAAAAATTTTAATGAAAGTGTTCCATATTTGCATCAGTATATAGTTACATGAATATCTGCATTTATAATTTATATTGATTATTTATAGTTTACTAGATTTTACACACATCTATGCATTTGCATCTATCTCAATTGACATAAATTCGGATAATGTATTATATTGTTTAAAAATAATTTCAAAACCCATTTGTGCAATGGAAGTACATATTAGAAAGGCATAAGTAATATCATACTATTCGGAATCGAACTCCTTAAACTACACGCGATAACTTGTCTCTGATTAAGAATCATTTCATGAAATTGTTTAAACCTTCAATGTAAAATCTATCTAATTTCTACTAAATATAAATGCTAAATTTATTTCGGGAATAAATAGCACATTTCTTGGAAACGGCTAGAGACAGAAAAAACGGTGCCTAGTTTTTGCTCGTGCCGATCCTCTCCTTTGTCTCGGGGCCTCAGTGCGCGAGGTAAACACCTTGGACAAAGCGAGAGAGTTCAGCGAAAACAGCTGATCGGTTGTCGACCTCGAGATCAGCTGAGCCGTTTGACACTCGTCAAATCAACTGTTTTCTCGGGTTGTCGGTAGCCGATTGGTCCGGCAAATTTTTTTAGCTCGTTGCCGGGTGTCCGGAGTTTGAGAAACTTCCGAGATTCGCGAAGTCCGCGCGCGAGCCGGCACTCGATCTCATTGTCAATACTTCTCAGTGACAGTGTGCGATTACTTATTCTCAAGCGAATGATTCCGTATTCTAAAGTGTGCGATTGCGTATTATATAGATTTCGGTCGGACGGATTCCCCACAATAGAGTCTCCGCGATTCGAGTCTTAATTCTTTTCGCTAGAACACACATACATTCGCGCGCACACATACACATGAATAATTATAAAAGATGTTATAAAATTATAGTTACATCAGCGTTATACAAATCTTTTAAAGAAGCCACATTGAATGCTAACACAATAAAATTTATTTATACAAAATTTATAAAATTAATACATTATATGTATATAAATATGTAATAAAAGAAAGTTTAAACTTGAATGCATATTTTTTAATAAATTATTGTGACTGGAATTATATATATATGTATATTTTTTACATTGTTTTCGACTATTTTCGCGTATATATGTAAAAATAACGAAATATTTTTAATAAATTTTGTGTGCTTGCACTTTTTTTTCTCACAAAAAAAACATTACAGATACTTAAACCAAGAATCATCATGGAATTATTAAAATTATTGTTAGATGTTATTCTAATATTAATATCGGTAAAGGGCGCTTTCGGCAATTCGCTGACTGAAGTATATTGTGTTAAAGATACACAGTCAATAAAAGTAACAGGTTATAATGTCGAATTAACACCATACATCAACACAGATGACTATAAGCATACAGATACTTATAAAAAATTTAAATCATATATCAATGAGCAACAAGCAAAAGGCAATTTTATCTTCTATGGTGAATCTGCTATATCTTTTAAATATACAGGTCAAACAAGTAAAATATGCCTGAATGCGATAAACCTGGAAATAGATAAAACGGCAACAAAAATTATTCGTTTTCATGACGATGGTAGTAATGTGACTTATGTGCCGTGGACTCACGTATATAATAAACAATCGCAAACTATTGGCCTTTATTTTAAAGACGTTTTCGAGCCTGATCATAGTGATCATCCTTACCGTCTAATCATGAAATTTGTCGGTAGTATAACAGATAACACAGGAGGCTTCGTCAAAACATCCTATCTAAAAAATAACAAAGAAAATACGTGAGTAGTAAAAATCAAATAGATATACAGTTATGAGATAAAACTTCTAACAAAATAATAATTTTTTTATATTTAATTGGCTTATATTCTAATTCTAATTTTGTAACATAAATACTACACAACTTAAAAGTGTCATTGTGCATTATGTGATATAATAAAGATCGCAGAATATACGGAGTATAACTAAAATAAAGGGGCCAAACTTCGGACAGACATAAACGTGTTTTGATGTGGAAAGTTTGCCTTCGAAGTTTGTCCCCTTATTTTAGTTACATCCTATATTAACTCGGCTTAATAAAACCAAACTACATTATTCTTATATACTGACAATTATTAAAAATCTAAGAAATAAGTACTGTTAAAACGTGACAGATGGTTCATCGCAGCAGCCGATTTTCAAGGAATTGGGGCCCGACAAATATTTCCATGCTGGGACGAGCCGGATATCAGGACCACATTTATTATTTCCATAAAGCATCATAAGAATTATACAGCTATATCAAATTCGCCGGTTTACTTCAAGGTGCCTAATAAAGATGATATGGTTTCGGTCTCGACATACTTCGAAACAACGTATAAAATATCTCCTTATCACGTAGCGGTTGTATTGTCCAATCTCGACAAAATTTCTAAAAATGTGTGGTGCAGAAAAATCGTCGAACCGCAAACAAAATTCGCACAGTTACTTGCTGAAAACGCCAAATTGTATTTGAAAAACATGTTTTACGAAGGACATTTTCCACCGAAAGTAGATCATGTTGTAGTCCCGGGTTTTCGAGACGAAGGCCTGGAAAGTTGGGGTCTCGTTCTTTATAGGTATTGCTTACATATAATTAAAAAGAAATTTTAATCTCTATTAAAAAAAAAAATTTCCTTATAGTAAATTTTTTAGAATATCAAATTGAAAAGAATGCATATAGTTTTATGTCTAGACTGGTTTTATTAAATAACAACAGAAATATAGCCTGTGTGATACATTACACATTAACAAAATAATGCATATTTACAGCATGTCACTTACAACTTTTATCGATATTATTTTTCCATCAAACCGAGATTACATTTGATCCTTAGAGAACGAATTTTGACTGAAATATTTTATTATTTTTTAGGGAGGCAACTGTTACTTATAATAAAAGTTTAGATTCCATTGCGACCAAATTTCAAGTAGCACGCATAGTAGCGCGTAAAATGGCACATCAATACTTTAGTAATCTAATCGGCCAAACTCAGTGGAATTATCTGTGGTTGAACGAAGGCATTGCTACGTTTTTATCAATGAAGATCGTCAAAGCGGTTGTTTTTTTTTTCAACTTTTTATGTTACTACACAATTAGAAAAAAATAGATTCATAATATTGATAGAGAATTCATAAAATTTTATTTTTTTAAACTAGATATTAATTATCCAAAACTTGGTAGGATCTAAAATATAAAAACATAAATATCGAATTGGAAATTACACGCACCCTAAAATTAAAATATAAATTAATTAAAATTGTGACTAATTCTTATTTAAATGTATACAGTACATACGGCGTTTAAAAAAAAAAATGCCATTTTATACTTAAACTATTATCGTTACAAATAGTAAAAAAAGGTTTTCTTTTTAATAGAGAACAATATATTATTACGTATTTTCATTAAATAATTATTTGATTAAATCAAAATTTTTACCACTAGTTTGTACAATTCCAACTGATGGATTTACTCGCAGTACAATTTCAACATGAGTCTCTCCGTTTGAATGATCATTACGATATGCCTCTTGTACCTCCAAAACTTGTTATTGCACCGTCTGATGTAACTTCTCTTTTCTCTTTCACTTATTATGTTAAAGGTAATAGTATATACCGCTAAATTATTATCCATAAAAAATTTCTAACTGTAAATCTCATAAAAAATATTAAAGATTTACTGCAAATTTGTCTATAAACTATTTATGTGTTAGGATTACTAAGACACATTTTTTAGTAAGAGAAGAATACATAGGTACCTATACCCAACTGTAATTTTAAATTTATTTTTTTTTAATTAATTATGATTCCGAATTTATTAAAATTGTAATTGAATTATTTTAAACCTGCTTAATTACATTTCTATAATATTAATTGTTGTAGCACCCGTTTTTATACGTTCATTGCTACAAATAATTCCGGAAGAAACATTTATCCGAGGTCTTAATAGTTATTTAAGCGGATAGTAAGTAATAATTATATCCTGTGAATAGATGAGCAAACATAATGATAAGTATCTTATAGTATCTACTATTATTGGAGGCTGCATTAGATTATTATACAGATATTTAATCACAATTTTGTACTTTCCATTATAATGTCTTTGTTATAGCCTTTAATATTAATATTAAACTTATAAATTTAGCCAACTTAGATCCGTTGAATCCATTAACACAATCAGCATATTCTTCGGTGCTCTGCAAAAAATGGAGTCGTATGACTTAACAAGGATAATGAATGAATGGACAACCCGAACTAATTATCCCATACTGCAGATGACACGAGAATCTTCTGAAGACAAAATCGAAATAACTTCGCTACAATATCGTCATACGCGATCACATCCGAAAAACTTGTCGATACCTGTGACTTATATCACACAGAATGCTATCAATGATATAAAGCAAAGATGGCTGACACCCGAAACGCCAATTGTACATTTAACTGAAATTAATACAAACGATTGGATTGTCATCAACGTACAACAAATTGGTAAACATAAATTAATAAATTTATTATACTTCTATATCTGTTATATAAAAATAAAGTTTTACATATTATTCTTTTTAATTAATCATAAAACTTATTCATTATTTATGTCTATACGACAGGATATTATCGTGTTAATTACGACAATGATAATTGGCAAAAACTTATGGAATATCTAAATTATTCAAAGGGATATGTCAATATACATGTACTTAATCGTGCTCAGATCATTGATGATGCATATTATTTTCTATTAAAGAACCAACTCAATTTCCGTCTCTTCAAAACTCTCACGTACTATCTATCACGTGAAACAAATTATGTAGCTTGGTATCCTATGTTCAAAATTATGGAAGAGGTGTCGAGCTTTTTCCCATATCCAGAAAGTACGGAAATCAAGGTAGATAGTCTTAGATCTTGTCAATGAGAAATATTAATTATATGAAGTCATTGCGTATAAAATATCAGATTTATACCTATATATTTAAAAACTAAGAAGTTTTACACAAATAAGACATGTAATTAACAAGAATAGTTTTTTTTATATCAGTTACTTTATTTAAAATAAATATAGAATATGAAAAACCGAAATCAAGACGGAAAATATTTCCATATTTTCCGTCCTAACTATTTTTACTTCAAAATACGCTAAATTTATTTTATAATCATATCTATCTTCTTTTATGCCACATTATTATTATAAATATTATATACTAGTATGTAACAAAATTTATAAACTTGATACTAGGTATATAAAATACTAGACTTTTAAATTCAGAAAGTAAACTTTTACATTTGTATATACTTTTATCTCTATTAATCTCTATACTTAGAAACTCGTAAAAATTTCCTAGTAATCGAAATTTTATAAAAAGTATTTATTTATCACAACAGAGTATATGTAATGATTAATTCAAAAATGTTTATTGCACAAAATTTTTCGACAAGACCGAAATCTTTGAAAACTGATATAAGACTTTTAATCAGAAAAAGTTCAAGGAGTTAGAAAAACGTACTTTAAATTATTGAAATTAAGAAATATATAATAAGATTTTTAAAATGTATATATGTGCACAATTCGCATCTTTTATTAGAATAACAGCAAGTCAATGTAACATTTATGATATTTATCAATTTCTAGGAACACTTTCAGATAGTCTTGGATCTTGTTCTAGCAAAAATAGGATATGCATCCATTAGTGGGGATATGTCGAAGGATGATGATTTTATTATATGTTTAAGACAAGAAGTTGTGAAATGGGCATGCATTCTGAATTCTGAGCAGTGTGAGAATAATGCCATTCATAAATTAAAACTGCATAAGGAAAGATCGTACGGATATTTAAATATAAGACGATAGGAGCGTAATTCGTATAACAAATTTTTATTCTATTTTATCAAATATTTTAGAACTGACGTGCCAGAAATGAGGAAATGGAAATATTGTAACGGACTGATGTCAGCGGACAATACTTTTTGGAACAGAATGTTGAAAACTGAAGTATTAGATACTAACCTTTTAAAATCTTTAGCGTGCACTAAAGATCATTCCATCATCATCAGTTATCTCAATTTATTGAAATCGGGACATTTTACTGAAGCACAACACCGTATTACAGTTTTCCATTCTATTATTGCACGACATGCGAGAAATAACTTAGTGCTCGATCATATTATGCTAAATTTCCGAGATCTAGTACCTAGGTAACAATATTCTTTTTATAAACACACATTGCTTAAAATCATAAAATTTTGTTATGTGTATTAATTGTGATTATTTCTGGCATTTTCTTTTTACAGAGAGATCGACACGTTTGTAGCGTTAATAGACATTGTTAATCATGTGTATTCTTTAGATCAATTATTTGGCAAGGTAAATTGTATGAATGTAAATATGTGTGTGTGTGTGTGTGTGTGTAGCATACATTTCTTGATTGTGTTGAAAATAGGATATTATTAAAAGTCTGATACATATAAATATAGACCAATTCCTTTTAATTCTTTTTCTACTATATTCTTTTTCGATCTTTATTCTTGTATTGTTGCTATATCTCGTCCACCTCTTGATACTTTTTTTTATTTTCTTCTTTAACGTTTCTTTGATGATCTATTTTGTTTCGTCTTTTTCTATGTATTGGATAAATTCTTTTTGGTTCGGCTTTCACAATTTTTTTTATCTCCCTTCTTTTTTCTTTGTTTTTTAAATAAATATTAAAATATCAATAAATATTGTCTGTCATATACAACAAGAATAATGTAGTAATAAATAATGAATGCTGACAAAATCTGTTTCAGGTTTATAAATATGTACTAAATAATATCCCTAAGACTAATAAAATATTTTCATATTTTATCAAAAAAGCAGATACACGAGTGTCAGAAATTGATGACCTTCTTAGATATTTCAAGAATTCTTTAATGACGAAGTGAATCAATGTACAATATTATGTATTTATCAATATATGATATTATATTATATATTTTATTGTTATATAAATAAATTTTTTTGCTTTATTTCTATTGTTTTTTTCAATTTTTCATTACCTATTTATAAAATTTATTTCTTTTAGTATCGGTTCAGAAATTTTAGAGAATAAAAACTATTGTGGTTTAATTTTTTTTTTGTTTTTGCATCGAAGAATACATAAATAAGACGTAGATGGTCTTCGGAAGGTTTATTTATAATTAATTAATTATCAATAATAATAATAATAATAATAATAATAATAATAATAATAATAATAATAATAATAATAATAATTTATATTTATAAAGCTGTATTCATGTCATGTCTATGCGGAAAATATCTCTATCTATCGATTACTGCTCAAATAAAAAAAATCTCTCGTATGAAAAACCATATATTTTTAAAAAGTCGTTTAGTTGAAATAAGGTCCTCAGATTTTCAATCTGAGTAACAGCTATTTAAAATTAAATAGCTAATTGGATTTAAATTATATGACGAAAGTCTTGTTCTTTTTTTTAACATATTCTGTGAATGGAAATATTATGATGTAAAAGCTCGAACTCACAAATTAAATTTAAAAGCTGCTCGATATGAGACACGATTGATAAATGTTTTGCATCAATCATTTTACGGTGAGTTGTATACATATATGTATCCTCGTTCTGGCTGGCTTATTGGAATCATATGGCAGTCATGGCACTGGCCAATGCGGGCATGTGTTCCCACGCGCGAATGGTTCCCACGCGCACTCGACGGCCTCGACGCTCGAGTGCTCGACGCAACGGGACTGCACGGGACAGTCAAGCCAACGCTAGGTGTCAAACCGATTCTAATGTCATCGCTACGTGAAAGTGTCGGTACGTAACGAGAAGATTCAGGTATGGGGAAGACTACGAGGGTAGTCGTTTGCGGGATGAAAGGAGTCGGTAAGACCGCTTTGCTGGAGCAGCTCGTATATGGAAATATCGACGCGAAAACGGTACGCATTTAGGTTATATCGCTGTCAAGTCAGTCCTCGCGCTTGTGGACACACTGTTAAGGACTGTAATACTGAAATTATCATCAACCCCGTAGGAAATTCATCCCACAATCGAGGACATTTATGTCGCCAACATTGAGACTGATCGCGGCACAAAGGAGAAGGTCAGGTTCTACGACACAGCTGGGCTGGAATCTCTACAGAGCAATGTAAATAATCAGCAGCTTCCACGACACTATCTCGGCTTCGCCGACGGCTATGTCCTGGTGTACGACACTGGCAAACCCGAATCTCTCGATGTGCTCTTCCCGCTGAAGAAGGACATCGACAAGAATAAGGATAAGAAGGAGATAACTGTGATCGTGATTGGTAATCGAACGACGAAAACCGATGCCGCGTTGAATAACTTGGAGAACACTGTGAGCAAAGCGGCTAACTGGTGCACCAGAGAGAAAGTTAAGCATTACGAGGTGAATATCATGGATAGGCCTACTCTATTTGAGGCATTCGTGCATTTGTCGTCCAAGCTTAATCCTCCCGCTAATAAAAGTACATTTTCGCAATTAAGTATGGGTAGGAAGACTGTCAAGACCGAAGCGCAGTGATGCTTGCTTAGAAATTTAATCAATGTTGATTCGGATAAACAGCAATATGAATCCCTCGTGAATTTTGTACTCAGGTATAATGTATTTAACGATAGTTAAACGCTACAATGAAGATATGTTTTGAGATCTCAACGGTATATATATACTTTTCTGTTAATTTTGGATATATGTGATATTAGAAGTGGGATAAATGGAACTTGTAGTCATGAAGACCATGAATTTTATGCATTTAATATGTACTTAAAATACCAACAACTTTGCTGGTTCAAAGCCTTGTTCAATAGAACATTTATTTAATCGAATGAATGCAAATACAAAGCTATTAAAATACAAATTCGTCAATATTTGACTTTATGGCTGCGTTATCACATTTGTTACTTAAAAAACTTATTTTTAGTCATTTGAATGCTATATAGTGCTATAATGCTATAAAAATTTATTAAATCTCTTTATGGATTTATATGTACTTAAATCGCTCGACAGTACTGAAACTATAGTTAAGTTTAAAAGCGAAATTATTGTAAAAATGATATTCTATACTTATTACAATTACAGTTGTGATTATATTAATAACAAATTATTATTTGTACAATACAAATATTAAACAAGTAGATACTATCAGTGTAAAATGTATAATGTATTAGTGTATAAATGTAAATACGTATTTTCTTCAAGTCACCGGTTTCACCATTTTAAAGGCTCATTTAATTTTCGCAGAATTGAATCCGTTTTAAGTATTCGATCCCACAATTCGCTAGTAACTCCAAATCCTGCAAGAGATGACGATTATTTCTCTGTATACTAATACAATATTCGCAGCAGTTACCTTGGTCATGATGTACAAAGTGATGATAATTGTGTCTTCTTTTCATCGTATATAGATATGATCCTGCTATCGGTGCTCCATGGTGCAAGTAGTAATGTATTAAATCGTAGCCCAAATAGCCTATAAATTAGATACATTTAGTTACGAATGTGTGTGTGTGTTTGAAGTAATTTATTTTTTTCTATATATCTTGATGTAATAAAATTTATGAATGTTTAAATATCATACCTATTATGGTACCAGCGGCCACAAGATGAACTGTTGCCAAAGGAAATATGACTTTATAAATTTGCCAAACAACTGCTGCTACAACTAAACTAAATGTCGGTGGGAATACCAGTCTTCGTTCATCCAATGGCGCCTGTGATGTAACTTTTATATATGTATAATTGGCAAAATTAATACGTATCGTCAATGAGTAAATAATTCTGCCTACGTGAATTAGCAAAGTTTTTAGGAAAGACAAAAAACATTATAATGAACATTCTTAGGCCGGTATTCATAGTCGGTTCTTATATTTTTAAGACACCATCTTAAATATAATCTTAAGATGTCATGAACCAATCCCAGAGCCGCATTAGCATCTTAAGACGTTACTTAAGACGGTCTTGAAATAAGAACCGACATGAATACTGGCCTTAATAAACATTGAAACTCATCTGTAAGTAATATGTATGATTATTTACGACCCTGTAGAATGATGATGCGGAATTGAAGCCAGAAAGTGTATTTGGAAAAAATGTCATAAGCGGTATTATTTATTCACAGACGATATTTAAAAGTAAGAATCCTTGACTCTTACCTTGTGATGGCTTCCATGGAACAAAAAATGCAGAGTAATCAGCAATTTCGAATTATGCGGTGGTTTAAAATGAAATACTTTTCGATGAACGAAATATTCCACAATGGTCCAGATAAATAGGCCCAGAACGAAAGACGGTAAAATATTTTGCGCTGTAATCGCTGAAAGAAAATACGCACTTTACAATAGAGTATACGTAGAATATTTAGAAGGATTTTTGTGGACATTACTTCACTATTTTTTTAGTGTTAATACTGTACGAATTACCGATGTTTGTGGAAATATTCGAGACGCAGCCCATATAAAGGAAATACGCGATTATGGGTAGCCAGACAATTGGCAAGATGTACCATGGTGTAATTGATAGTATCTCTAAAATTTCTGATTGGAAATATCGAATGGGCCGGTTTACTGGCAGATTTACCCATTCCCAATATCGATCGCCCATAAAGCCCACTTGCCATAAGAGTGGCGCATTCCAGTTTATCAGATTCTGAAATAAAGCACAATTTTTGTAAATGGTGATTTATAAAGCAGCATTTTTATTTTTCGATTTTGTAAGCATTCGAAGTGTCGTAACAGCTTGTATATAATATTAATAGATATCGCGAAACCAGACATCTGCGACTTTTCATATCGACTTATCTTCACAATTTTTTATCTGTACGTATCGTGAATGTACATTTCGTAGAACCGAGATAAACTCGGAGATAAACCAATTCTATAATACTAGATGTTAATGTCATTTTATTTTTAGCGACTATAAAATAATGACACATCTTCATTATACATATAATATATAATTTAATAATTATGTTTGATCACAACTGATTATCACTTTCAGTTTAAATTCTATTTATAATTTTCTATACGTGAAGTAATCGAATATTATATTTAAAGAATCAGAATATACACATATACGAAATATGTATTTAAAAATTCACACAACACATAAAATTATAAAGTCGTGTCTATCGTGTCTAATGCGAATTATATATTATTATTAATCTGACTGTTTAAAGTGGTTCTTAACATCGAAATGTGCAAATATATGATACAACGTACGCGTAACAACAATTTTTTTCAATAATATAAATGTCGTTTATTACTTTTCATTTATAAATCACTCACTTCGCACTCGTTGTATCTCTCTTGATGTTGCACAGCGAACTCCTCGAGAAGATAGTAGGCGGACTTGGAATGAGGATTTTTTGCTAACTCCTTATCCAACACTTGATCCTTGAGATGTGCGAGCGGGTTTTTTCCGCCGGGATGATAATTCAGGAAATTTTGAATATTATAAACGCGATCGCGATATTTAACGAGAAACTCCGTCGATTCTTTCCGCGACGCGTCGTCACCGCGATGATTTTCCGTTCCATTTGCGTAAACCGTATCGGAATCGATCACTTTAAAAACGTCCCTATCTATGCTCGCGGAATGAAGTGTATTATCAAAGTTTTTACCTTGAGCAGCCATTTCGAAAGGCGTAAAAAAAAAAGGAAATAAACTAGTTACGCGCGTGATGTAAGACTCGGTGCGTACCGTACACGCCAGTGCATTCTACTAAGCTGACGTTGTGTGACTCGGTAAATCGCTGTAACAGATAAGATTTTGCCGTAATGTTATACGTAGGAGGGCTCGATGATCGCATCATGTCTCGTAAACAGCGACACTATCGTATCGAATGCGGTATCTTAGCGATAATCAAGATTACTATTTGCACGTATGTGAAAAGATACGAAATATCTATATACCTGTATATTACATTGGAGCCATACTAATGCATTCCGAAACGATACGCGATAAAGTATGAGTGTGCGCGCAGTAATTAATTAAGTGTCGAGGTTTCAAAATCAAGGATCATTAAGTTCTGTTACGTAAAATTTTGTCATAAATCTCCCACCTCTAAAATTCAAAGATTTGATCTCATTTTTAATATAAACATAAATCTTGTTTGTTACGGATTCACCATTATTTCTCGAATAAAGTCTTTGTGGAATCGCGTGTCCCCGAGTCTCTTAAGAAACACATATTAGAATTTTATGTAACACCGCATGCAATTCTACATCTTTAGAGAAACACCAAAGATACTAGAAGATAAACGCATTTTCGGCAATAAATAAGCTTTTATTTAAACGCTTTGAATCTTGTGTACACTGTGTCCTAGTAAACGTCTAAAGTATCAGTCGCTAAAAGTATTGCGACAATGCTCAAGTTCGAGGACAAATTACAATTTGAGCATCCGCGCTATCAAAAACGTACTTAGTGTGTCGAGCAATTATAAATACAATCGGAAGTACTCGTTTGTTTATCGAAAACTACCCCATTAAAGTAGGTCGCACTAAAATATAATTACCTTTACGCACTGCATAAACCTAACGAACGAAAAGTAATAATACTCGCGCGTTCGCTTAATACTTACACGTGTATAACTTAAGAAAATTTCGCAAGGTAGAGGGAATTTCTTTTTCTTTTCCAACATGGAGTGCACGTAATTGAACTTTCTCAGCAGCCTAAGACAGAACTATCCAACATTAATTATGTCATTTATAACTATATGTACATATCATTTCGAGGAATTACCGAGCGCGTGTCGGACACAAACGGTTTAAGTGAAACTCGAATGTATACAGAAACGAGAGGACAAGCGTGTTCTCTGTGTTTATTTGTTTAACGGTGCCATTTAAATTTTTTATTTACTCGATAAGAAGATAGGCCAAGAAACTTGTATTTAAATTCTTGAAACGTTAAATCGTCGAGAATGATCTTATGGGATTTACAAATATACGCGGAGAGTTTGATTCGAGAAAAAGGAATGTCGCGTGACGATTGAAGATGTTCTTTAATCCTTAACAAGTGACGTGGAAGAAGTTGACACAATTAGTGATGAGGGATCTTTCTCTCTTTCTCTCTCGCTCTCTTTCTTTCTTTCACACATACACACACATATAGATTTCTTTGTTAAATCTTTTTCTTGGTTCTCTTGGATCTAATGTCTGACTTAATTACTTTTATTAATTTTCTAAAATATTTAGGAACATAAAAAAATAAGAGCTAGAAATAGTTATTTTGAGATTAATTTTAATTATTTGTTCATCTTGCGTATAAACGAAAACTAAAAGATAAAATTACCGGATCTGCAATACCCTACATTCTCTGTTATAGTCAATGTACATCACATTAATTTCTTTTATTCAAATATACTGAATAAAAATACTTCTCAGTTCCTCAAAATAAAAAAAAAATTTTTCGGCTTTTTAAAGCAGTAGAAAAAATATATGTATAACATCTCCTCTTCTGAACAAAAACTCTTTGTTTTTTATCAAGATTCAACGAGATAGATATAATTTGATGTGTTCTTTTATAATAAGGAGTAACAGTCTTCTCTTCTGCATCTGCCCATTCTCTTGCAATATGTTTGCGATGAAATTAATCGCATTTCCGATAATTAATTACAGTTTAGATCAATCCAAATAGTAATTAATCATCGCTGTTTTACTTATCATTTACCTGGTATATCTCTAATCGTAATAAAATTTAAGAAATAATAGTTTAAATTAAAGAAAAAAAATTCAATTCAATCTTTGAAAATAATAAATACGTTATTGTATGTAACACGCGCGTTGTTTAAAGCTATGTTTAAAATTAAATCAATAATACAAAAACGATGCGATCTTTTTACACCTGGGATGATGTAGGACGACCTCGGACGGTATGATAAAATTTAAACTTAAAATTTAAACACATTTAAAATAACGACGTTTAAGGAAAACCGGTTTTTGCTGCGTCGTACGTTTTACATTCGGCCGACGTTATCTCGCCGATTCCTTCGGAACGATGAATAACTATCGCTTATCGTACAACTCATATTTGTATAGAAAAGAAGAATAGTTTGCGCAACGGTCTATTTGAGTCCGCTCTGGCGTAATTTCTAAGTTTACGTCCCTCGTGCACGAAGAGAAGGACAACATGCTTTTCAATGGAAAATAAGGAAAAAAGTAAACAGATACGGATGTATGTCGTCACTATTCTAAGCGATTCGAAAAATAGGTACCTCACCAGAGGTATATCAATTTAGATGCGATTTTTGTGGCGTAACGCCACGAGTTAATACTATTTACAAATGGCACACACGCGTTAACGCATTCGTTTCATCGAATTCGTAATGTCATTAATATAATGATCTCCCCCGATCGCTCTCTTATTATACATTCCGCATCGTCTCCCTTACAATCTCAGCGCGAGCCGTTGACGCATTCGATTACGCAGCACCGATCACTTAACTTGACCTTCTGTCGGCGAATTAATTTCATTCCCGGTGCTGCGTACGTTCTCGCTGATTCGTGCGATTAATCGATCGCAGTTCAAAGTATGTACAATATAAATAAGACAAAGAGATGATCAACGGTGGCGTTTTTCCCGTGCTCGGATCGCACCTGCGCGAAACGAAGGACTGCCTCGCGCGACTAATTCGCACGGCGAACGCGAATCGCAATTAATTTTCTTTATTATTGACATTACAGTTATTCGACCGACGTTTTTTTTTACATCAATACATATATGTCATCACATTGTCTCACAGGCGAGAACTTAGAGGATGGGGCTAGGCGTACCGACCACACGTTGATCATCCGTCCTAGCGCGGAATCGGCATATATATAATATCTCCGTACCCAAAATAGCTGGACCAGCCAAACGATGCTGTGAGCGCCCCGCGCGCGAGGGGCCGCTTCCCGAAAGAAAAATCTGTCAATCTCTTGCAATAGCCAATAGTGGAAGGCTCCCGCGCGTAATCGCAGAAATGAGCGCGAGATATTTCATGCAACACACGATGCCAAGTTTAATCTACCAGCATAGCCTGCACCGGTAATGTATCTTATCGAATGTCATAATGGCACCGCGCAAATTCTCGTGTCTCCTGGCGAAATTAGCGGTAAAGTAATCTAAGGCGTCGCTTCTGACATTTTCCTACAATGGTTAAATTAATGATATCCCGCAGCTAACCGATAATGACTGCGTATTTGAATAAAAATAAAAAATGAAAAATAACTTTAATGACGACTTTAAAATCAATAGGGATAATTACTTTCTTGCGTAACGTAATCTTATTAATTATCAATTAAAAACGTAATTTACGTAAGTTTAATCGTTTGCCGAACTGAACGCCGAACGTATCATTATGCAGAATCTAATCGACCGTGTTTCCTTTCCATTTATGTAGGAAATACTAAATTAATTAATTTTTGAAAAATCAAATATGTAAAAATATATGTACATTTTTATGTCATTATTTATATTATATTGTACATATCTATACGTATAAAAAAATGTATGCTTTCCAAACTCAAGAACATATTATACTTATGATATAAATATATTTGTAATATAATATAAATACACATTAATATATCTCTTCTTCCTCTTATATAAAAGTATAAAGTAATTTTCTGTTTTAAAAATGTATTAAGCAAACATGAAATCCAGAAATTAATGAAAAAAATTATTAATTCGTTTAATATCTGACACCTATTTTTTAAAGAATATTTTTGGAAGCAAGGTCGATCAATTCTGGACTGTCATGACATGCGTAAGGTAGAACCTCGAAGGAATCGAAAAAATACACATTACACCGGGACCATATAGAAAACATTAAACAAATCGGCTACGTTTGGCTAACAATTCGACTATGTTGAATTTTATTGTCTAGTCTCTCCAACCGTCCCTCTTCTTCGTAGATCCAACTACCGATCTATTTTAAAAAATTGCATTTAATTAAAATCGAATTGACACGGACGAAATCAGGGATCCCACGTCCGATCGTCTCCATATCACGCGATACTAAAAAGCCAGAACATTCTATTCTCCTCGCTAATTTTTTTTCCGCTATATACGCCTACTGTAATTCACCTGGTGATTCGCGATCTTACCTGGAAGTGTGATACACGACGGACAGAGTTTGAACGCTGAACCGTCGTGACGCAATTGGTCGTTCTCTTGCGCTACACCTCTAACAATTGTATTCCAAATTACGTATTGCTTTTAGTGGCGCCGCGATCCGACAGATTGAGCTCGATTTATGACGAATTCACGGTTTACCCTATATTCATTTAACGCAAAGATATACGAGTATGTGTACGAGAAGAACGATCGACGCACTCTACTTTTCGAACAAATGTACAATAAGCGAACGCGAACTTTTTGGAAAATCATATCGAACGCAAAAACATAGAGTTCGACATACTCTATGTCGAACTCTATGTTTTTGCGTTTGATACAACTCTTTCATCATCGGATACATTGGATCATTAGAAAGAGTTTTAAATAACTTCGTATGTTCGCTGCTCATTTATTGTTCACTTGCTCAATATATTCGATTTTAAAGACGCACAGCGCCCTGAGAGATATCAATAATTACAGATATATAAAGACAGAATTTTTTAAATCTTTACATCAAATTTAAAAATTTTCAAATACAATTTAATTTTTATTCAGAATTTGAACAGATTCTATAAATCACAAATAATCTTTTAAATCAGAGACGACAAGATAATAATATATACATAATATATATACTAACATAAATATGTATAATTATATACATGTATATATATTATTCTTTGTTAAAATCTCTTTTCCCTCTCTGAATAATTTACAAATTAATGACCATAAGTCAAAATAAATATATTACTTATGTGTATAATTATTTTATGTAATAATAGAGAGAATGAATTTATTTTACAAATTTTGATCGTAATTTAACAAACCAGTTTTAGGTCTTTATATATGTGTAATCTGATATCTGTTATCGTACAGATCAAACGGAAAAAGTCTCGCAGATTATGCGTTTTTAATAGTTCATTACTTCCATTTTGAAGGCCCTACCCTTCATCGCTTTGTTAGCCATTTTACTCATAGACGATGCGGTATTCGGCGCGTCATCGTCGCTATTAATATCTTCATCTTCTTCCGGGAAGTCCTCGAGCCGATCGTGATACTCGTCAAGCTGAAAAGTAAGAAATTCACAACATTGTAAAATATTTATTAAAGTGTGATAAATCAGCTAGAATAATTATAGAAGCCACGATCTTGGCTTTTGGAATTAAAGTACAGCGTCAAAATAATTACTCTTTTTAACTGCAGTTTGCGGACTCGCTAGTAGTAAGAATTATCTTTCCGATTCTGAAAACCGCATGTAAGAAGAGAAGCTATTTCAATTTCAACCGCCAAGATTGTGTAACCCTCGCCAAAAATCGAAAGGTTTAGTATCATAAGTGATCAAGGTTTTGCATAAACTTCTGTTCGGCTTCCGTTCGCATTCAACACCGCGTGAGAATCGAAAAAACAAATAGCACATACTTCCAAACAGAAGCTATTTATGAGCGCCCGATTCCCGCAAATTTTCAGCTCGCGATCGAGGTGCCGTAAATAGCCTGTATACTTCTGAGCTGTTTGCTTTCTCATTTCCGCATGGCGAAAAGGCTAGCTGGACAAGGACTTGGAACGATCTATGTGAATAGGCAATTTGACAGTTGACAGACCACTTCTAATTCTCAACCGATCAATTATACTGTCCTATACATACATGAGCATTTCTGGTGAAGCTTCATTCCTGGTGAAGCATAACGTGAATCCTGATGAGAGTTGTGGGATTATCATGTTTGACATGCTAATCAGGCCAAACTTTGGGACAGGACACATACTTACCAAGCATGCTGATTTATTGCATTAATGAAGTGTAGATTTATATTTCGTAATTTCTTATAGCAAGAATTTAGTAGAAAAATATTACAATTATTACTACTGTCCAATTTGCAGAATTAATTTTTGTAATCTGCACCAATTATAAATCTCATTGATTTGGTAATATAACGTGATGCTATGTTAAACATACAGTATTTGAGAGATGGCGTAAATTTAGACATACATAGACAGACGTATTTTTAAATTAGAATATTAGCGTAAATCATTTTTGGGGGAAAAAATTTGTGGGAAAAAATTTCAAAGAAGATTTTTAATTATTATCGTCTTTCTTTTTCTTTAAATGTTTGTTCATCTTATTTTACAAGGATTTGAAAGATCTGCATTCTATCAATCGATCATGCATTCTATCAATGATGATGATGATGATGACATACTTGGAAGAGCGTATAAGATTTATTTAAAGATATCGGCATAGTATCTCATTAAATAATCGTGCAATCAATCGCAAATTCAAACTTGAAGTACGATTTATCGCGTAGTAAAAAGGGAAAACAGTCAGGATACAGAAACTAGAGCCACGATGTTTACGATATGCGCTGACATCGCGTGCGTGTGACGATGAATGCACTAGGAGTAACATTCAGAGGATGCATTCCCAAAAGTTGATACTGCGAACTCACGTGTAACGTAGCTACGGGGATATCGAGTAATCGACGTTACCACAGACAGAATGGATGCTTACCTACAACTGCAGATCGTACGTTCAATTGTGAGTTACCTAAAGTGTCACGTACGCACACTTAATTGGATCATCATGAGAAACAGCTTGCGCAACAACTCGGGGGGGGGGGGAGGGGAATCGATATAAGCAACATTTATGAGTTCATTTTAATCGCGCAAGGCCACACTGTTGATCAAACGGCATGACATTCGTTAGTGCGCTAATTAAGCTATCCCGTTTGAACAGGAGCTATCTCGGAGGGGGGTACACAACTACTTATCCGGAACAATTATATTAAGGGAAGGAACAACGCTACTCTCGTTCAAAACAATTAGCTCAATGGGGAAGGGGGCAACGTGCGTTCATTTATCTTCGAGTCGTCCAGTCTGTAGACTCTGTCGCGGATTTTACATACATTCCATCACGAACGATCACAAGGCACAAATATTTCTATTGCTATTTTCGCGGACGATATTTTTCTTAGCGTAAACTTTCTTTCAAAATAACTCATTGAGTTTCTACTTTCATAAATATGTATATATAGCTACAATCGCAATTAAAGCTGTACTCACGTCAACGTCGCCCATCATTTCTTTAGTAGAAACGGTGGTGTCGATACGTCGAATACTGCCTTGATGTATATCCACGTCGAGTTTTACCAATTGGAATCGACGTAAAAGGAAAACGATGGGAATCGGAGCGACACCTGCGAAAATAATGACGACGGCGATCCCCAGCACCCAGCCAGGATAACTCGTGAGCACTGCCTTACCCTGACAAAGCGAAAATATTTTTACGATGTGACATAATTATATATGAAAGATTATATATTTTAATTATATATTTCAGTATATAATCTTACCGTTGCCGCATTCCACGCCGAATATTGCGGTTTCTCGATGATCATGGAACCGATACTGAACAGAAGGATGCAGACCATTATTATAGGAGCGAGAAATCGCCACGTAATTTGCCAATAAGGCCCAGGTTTATATCCGGTCATCTCTTCGATGTCCTTCGTAAATCTGCAAAGCACTCGCGCGATTAATCTATCTCATTCGGAGAAGAGGATCACCGTCGCGGTATATTCAACTTACTTTTCGTGGCCGTACACGAAAATCACGGAGAGCATTTCCATCAGGGCGATTATAACGAGACCGATGGTGCCGGCGAAGCTGTCAAACATCTTCAGCCAATACTCCCCGGCGCCGGTACAGAAGATGAGCCCCACGAAAAAGCATGTGACACAGACAACTCCTGCAGTCATAAGTTATGCAATTAAAATGGATATTTTTTTATCGGTGGCTTTTTTGGCCATAATATAATGTTAATAGAATGCGCTTACCTGTCACGTATTGCTTCTTTATTCTCTTGAAAAGATCTATGTCGAAGATTACGCAGAGCATACCCTCGAGTAGTCCGATTTGTGAGCCCAGGCCAAGGGCTAGAAGCATCATGAAGAAAATGCAGGACCAAAACGGCGCGCCCGGTAGTTCCACGATCGCCTGGGTAAAAACGATAAAAGCCAGTCCGGTGCCCTCGGCAGCCTGTGTGAAAGAAATTATCATTTAATTATTTCACAACCATACGACCAACGAATTCGCGAGATTGTTTATAGCTCACGTTGTCCAATTCGTTGCTGATATTGCATCTCAATGTGATGTTCATTGCCTTTATGGCCTCCGAGGAGTTGGAAATAATGAGATCGTAGTCCTCACGGTTGAACGAGGTCGAATTATCCAACAGCCCATCTTGTATCAGGGCGCTAAAATAAAAGCGATTTAACATATCTTCTGTGTCCCTCTGTTCTTCGCCAACGACAAGTATATCCCGTCCCGTCCCATTATGACTCGATCCCTCCCGTTTCTACATGCTCAACCATCGACACGTCTGACACTTGCAATCTAATTAAATTAAATTGTGATGTACCATGCAAGTATACATTAATAATGTAATTGATTCTTGCAGTTTAGTTTCAACAATATCACTAACATGAATTGTTGTACATTATTAATGTAACTTTTTTACAAATCTTAATTTAATTAAGATTTCTGCTAACGTGCGTTATTATATATTAACTGCTTAAGCAAAATGATAACAATGCGCTTGCAAACTAACAACAAATTGGCAGCAAATATCGAGTTAAAAACTTGCCGTAATTACTTTACGTAACTCGGCCTTTCAACGTACTATTTAAAAAACATGTCGAATAATCGAGCTACATAATGGACAAGTCATGCTTGCTATTTGCTGCCAATTTGTCATTGTATTACACCGTGCATATTCTTGCTCGATTTTTGCTGTTAGACTAGCAAATCTTGCGCGGTTTTTAACGCCATCTTGCTCTCATTTAATGAGCAATAAGTTACGTTACATTTCTGCTGTCGTTTTGTAAAGATTAATTTAATTAATGGATTTTGCATCAAATCTGCCGTTTTTCTACCAAGGAAATTTGTTGCAGATGCTTTATTTAAACTTAGCTAACTGGAAATAGTACAATTGTTAAAAGCGACGACACGCATATCTTCTATCTCGAACAAGCGGCAACAGCTATCATGGTCGTTTAAAGATACACATCTCCGCAGCCGTGGACATTTTTTCTACCCTCTTCGCGATGGCGAATTTAGAAACGATGGCCGCACTTGCGGTCGCATTACCTGACGACGCACTTGTCCACGTTTGACATTGCCTTGAACCCCAAAATGGCGAAAATGACAACGCTCGCGTAAATGGCAGTAAACGCGTTGCACACGCTCACCAGGATCACGTCCCTCACGCAGTTGTTGTTGGGTGTGTTGTAGCTGCCGAAAGCGATCAGGGAGCCGAACGCCAGCCCGAAGCTATAGAAGACCTGGGTCGCCGCGTCAAGCCAGACCTTGGGATCCAACAATTTCTCGACCTTGAACGAATAAAGTAAATGTCACATTTAATGCTCGACATATCGCTTTTTCGCAACGCTTTCCTCGTTAAAGTCAACCTCGATCGGGATCGATCGTTACCTTTGGCGTGTACATGTGCGCCAGTCCAACGCTCGCACCCTTCAATGTTATCCCGCGGATGAAAAAGATGGTCAGTACCAGATACGGGAACATGGACGTAAAATATACCACCTGGAAGAAAGGATAATTTGTCATCACGATGGCAAAAGAATGATCGCTGAGATCAATCCCGTCAGCATGATTAATATTAATCGACATTAAGGAAATCGATTTTGATCTCTATTGAGCTTACTTTGCCGGACGATTGTATTCCCTTCATGACGATGAAAAACACAATGGTCCAACTGAACAAGAGACAAAGTACGATCCACCACTTGAGACCTTGGCCGTCATCAATGGATGGTGCCGCGTCCAAGGTAGTCCTGTACCAAAAATACGCGGTCTCCGAACTCTTGACACATTCCTCGACCAGTTTCCCGTCCGATTCCTTTGGGCAATTTTCCCATGGCAGTGGTTTCTAAATTGCGTCAGAATATGCAAATAGATCATCAATATACGCTTTAACGGGCATACTGTTATTACGATGTAAAAGCTAAAGTGACACTTTGAGCGCTGAATTGAGAGACCATCAGCATTATGACAAAATTTACATATTATAGCTTCCTTATGCAATTTATATATAATAATATTTATAACTATAACAATACAATACAGTATTGCTCATTAATTATAAAAAATTGATACTTACACCAAATTTGATCGTGACAGCCTAATTGAAACATGAAAAAAGATAAATGTCGTTAATAGTTTGTAAATTTATAGAAAATATTGATAGTATATATCTTTTTTTTTACGAAGGCGCCATTAATAATTACATTTAAACGTAACATTTTAAGCATTTTTAATTAATAAATTTAAATTATTTATAAAAATTAAAATATTTATTAAATACTAAAATCCTTTTATTTGCTTACAATTGAAAAATTTCTTAATTTTTTTTAAATGTTTTCTTATAATTGAATCTCTATAAATATATTTACTAGAACATGATTTTTATCATGATGTACTAGCAGACTTTAAACACTTCGTATCACCGTAAGCGACGTCTTTCATTACCTATTTAAGTCTAAACTGTGAAACAGCGGAGTGGGGGAGAGTCACTTAGAACGTCTCGACGCAGATTACCGTGGCGTCAATCGGTGCTACGAACCTTATCGATCTGCTTACCTCGAGCGAGTTGAAGAGGTAGAAGACGCACCAGGTAATAATTACGTTGTAGTAAAGCACAACGAAAAACGTCACTATACACGACGCGATCCCTATACCGCCTAGCCAAGGGTGTATTGTGTTCCAAACACCGAGGGCACCCTGCCGTATACGTTGTCCGAGACCCAGCTCGATCAGGAAGAGGGGTACACCCTCCAAGATGAGCATCACGAAAAAAGGAATGAGGAAGGCACCTAAAACATACACACACACACATACAAATATCGCTTCAACAAGTTTTTAACATTAACGTTATAGATGCTTATGAAATTATTTGACCAAAAAATATAATTTAATTGTATATAAATATATCCTATAATTATTTTTAGCAAATCATAATGTTTAATCGCTCTCTTAGTTTGTTTATCAATATCAAATCAATATTTCGTTCGAGTGAGAGATTTTCTACTTTATAACATCGTCTCATCCGCTTTTTTGTATATGTATATATATATCCCCGGTCCCTAACAAGGTCTTCTCTCCCTTTGCCTTTAGGATGTCTAGTTCCGCGTTCGTAGAGAGAGCTGGAGCGCCTCGTATTGATCGAGTAACCTAAGTCCTAACCCGTTCAGCCACTCCACCACTTCGACGGTTTTTTTTGGTATTCATATACAAACTATTATAGAACTAAAGAGGAGGTCGCGGATCGGAAAACGTTAAGATACGCATAACCAATTGAGTTGCATACAAAGTAGTAGAAAGGTAATAGTATAATTTTGAAATTCAGTAATTGATTAATTATTATTATTATATCCTGACTGTAGCTTTTTAAATTTTAGCGTTGATATTTGATTTAATATTAATAGAGACATATAGAGGCTGAAAATTTGCTGAAGAAATACGGGATATCGATTTCGATCGCGATTGCGTTTTCGCAGCTCCTCGCGAGCTTTGATAACACGATGTTGCGGTAATTGATGCGTCGTTTAACACCTAAACGGCGCGTAATTCAAGCTCTCTGTGTTTAAAGCCGCTATTACATTAGAGCCGCGAACCACGACGGCAGATGTTAGGTCGTCGCGTGCTTTCCGTTACACAGTGGTATGGATCGATCGATGGGCGTTCGGCGACGCGGACGCGGACGCGGTATACGGCGCAACGAGAGGAAATTTCCATTGAAAGCTGAGCCTTTTGACTCGTTTAGTCTAAAGGTGTGCGTATAATCCACGTGCGACTGAGAATCATGAAATTCAATCGCCGACAATGACCTGCGGTTATGCACAATTTCTTGCGCCGGTGACGGTCGGTGTGGAAATTTAATGTCAATCGGTAATTAACACGTCTGTTATCGAAGGCTCAACAAAATTTAACATGCTTTTTTAGTTACGTTTACTACTACTATATAGTAAAACAATTAGTATAAAAACTTCTACTTTTTTAAGTGAAATCTTCCCTTTCTCGTTTTAAATCCACGCTTTTTAAAAAGTGGGTCTACGATCGGTTGGAAGGGAGCCTCCTCGATCTCTCGGGAGCGCGACATTGAATTCAGCGATATCACGACATCGTTTAACTCTGGATCTCGATCGTAAGTGGGTTGCCTGGTACTTTCAGACAAAGGTATTACCCCTACGGCAACGAGATAGACGTTGGGGCGGCACGATAATCTCGTAATTGGAAACTCGATCTGCGCAGAGTTGCTGGATATGGTAACCGATATGATTTCGGCGTGTATAAACTCCGGCGTCATAATCACGCGAGGGCCACCCGTGCACCTCTCGTGACCTACCTCCGCGAAAATAGACGTATGTTAAACAGCCGTTTGTCCGTTCGTGATTGATAAGAAGGGCCGCCTCCCAAAGCGGCGGCGGGCTTAAAATAATTCGAGATAGATGAGTGAAATTTCACGGGCCAACGGGCGGGTATTTTCCATCTGAAAAATTCCATCCAAATTGCAATTTTACGGGCTGTATACGCGGTGCTAAACAAAACGTCACATCGCTAATATGTCTAGTATTTGCAGTTGGTTGACCTTTAACGTAATGTTGAATTAAATCAGGTGTAACCTTGAACTAACTTTATCTCGATGAATAAGATATGGCCTTTCTCTATGTATTGATTCTATATTCACATGTCGCGATAAAATATTTTTAACGTTAAATACACGTAATATTAATAATCCGAATTATGTTGATTATAAATATTTCTGTAGGATATTTTTTGACAACATATGTAAACGATGTGATCATAAAATGCCACAATTATGTTTTCTCTCGGAGATTGATTAACTTTCACACTTATGTAGAGAGAGAAAGAGTCTATAGATTCTTGTAGTATATGCAAGTATACCTTTCATTATACATACACGCGCCATTTTTCCACGCAAAAAATTCATTTAATAAAAAGATGATACGCTAGCAACGTAAAGCAAATGCGCCGTCGCTTTCTGATTAAACGAAGAATAATGAGGAACGGCTAATTAAAGTAGAGTCGACTTATTGCAAAAATCTGTGGAAGAGTTTCAAACGAAAAAGCTTATTGCAAGAAGAAGACTTATTACAATATTTGTTTTAAAAAAATAAATCATCGGTGGAGAGTTATAAGATTTAAATAAAAATACTAGAACAACGTCATTTATAGAGTGTTTTAGAAATAGGAACGGATCAAATAGACTCAAACGGAACTGAAGTATTAATGAAAATTGAATGAGCTCTGCACGCAGCTGAACCATTCATCATGAATTATAATACGCCGTGAAGCACGATCTAGTTACTATAATATTAATTTTTCAGTTTGTTGCGATGCCAGTAGATAAGTGATTTATTATGTATATTAGTATAGTATTATATTAAATAAAACTGGCCAAAGAAATGTGAAGGGAAAAAATGGTATATCTTCAGCTAACGATAAGTCAAAAATAAATATGATTTGTTACGAAAGTTTTGTAATATGTGCCGAGCGTATTAAGTAGTCGCTGAAATTGATCGATAGGAAAATGCGTCTCTAAGGATGGGAGCACGCGAAATATTTCGTAGCCAGTTATATTTAACCCCGGCGTGGAACTGTGGGATACCTGAAAATAGTCGTTGACTACTATAGCCATGCGCTTATGTCGGCTCCACTGCCCTCATATCGAGCAGCCTTGTCCTTGCTCTTTTTCGCTTTATACATCCGACGCCGATAGAGACCGACGATGACGGCCGTAAGTTGCAACAACTATTTCCAATGTATGCAAGTTTACGGTATGCACGTTGACATACGTCAACACTTGTCGCGTATCGGGCAAACCAACATACACGTAATTCGAACAAGTCAATTTTACACTTTTCGGAAATCTTATTCAAAATCTTTGCCGCGTATCTCTAGAAGGCCGAATTCTTGGAAGGCAAATGAGATAGAAAATGAAATCGCTATATCTTCTTTAGTCGAGTGGTATATAAAGCTTTCAAGAATTCCAACTTAATAACGTGTGCGATATAAACAGAAAATACAACAGTCTAGTTTCGGAGATCATAAATTCGTAACTTTTAAATAACTTTCCACGAAAAGATTGAAAAGAAATTTTTTGCTTTGCCAGCAATAACTAACAAAAATAATTGTTTAATTCGACCCAACTAGCCACATTTATTGAATAGACTCTCCACAACGTTTTGATCATTGCTTTTTTATCCTTATCAAGTGCAAATCTACGTATAGCTTTCCATGAATACTATTTAATTTATCATCAAGCCTTTCCTATCGAACAAATACAATCTTGTAAGCAGTATAGACACTGTCGCTCTATTTTATAGTGCATCTGTGTGAAAAAAAAACGTGCTATCTCGAGGCTGCATCAGCGTGGTTGCTGCAAGAGACATGTATATCTCAATAACATATATGGACATTATAGGTGTGCTCATACACGTGGGAAACTGGAGTTTACCTAGCTATCCGTTGACACGCACATGGTTCAAGAACACCCCGAGGTGTCGCCTGCTGTACGAAGGTCGCAAAAATAAAAACACACCAATAATAAACACAACACCGCGCTCGGGCATGTACGTTAAAATAATAATCTAATTTGCTCCACACTTACGAACAAATTCTAATTAGTCGTAACTTTATCGTACATTTAACGCGTAATTTGCACGATCGCGCTTATCCGTGCGTCACGATTAGCCCGATCGACCCTATCGACACTCACCACCTCCGTTCTGTTGGCACAGATAAGGAAACCTCCAGATATTGCCCAGGCCAACGCTGTATCCGATAATACTGAGAAAGAATTGCATTTTTCCGCTCCACGCCGCCCGGTTCTCCTCCTTCGTCTCCTGGCCAACATTTTGACTTGCCGTCGCGACGATCGTCACGTTGTGGCCGGGTTGGCGGTGGTTGTTCAAGGGAGCCAGCTCGTGCCCATTTCTTCCGGCCTCGACTACCATTCTCCCGTGGATCTCGATGGGTACACAAAGAATCGATCACTCCTCCCGGCGGGTGGTGTGACTTAATTGAGATCTTTAGCACACTCTTTTCGTGTTTGTTCGCGCCCAGGCACACCTGCGCGACTCCACGTGCCACTTCTCTCTTCTCCACTTCCTGCCCACTCGTTTATTTCCCCTTTTCCCCGTGTATATACACGAATTGACGATCTCCCGCTCTTCAAAATCAATTATCGACGCGATTTGGCAGGAACACGCGTATCTTGGCGTCCGCGAGAAACCTCGCGAAAACCCTTCACTGTTATATTACTACCACTACCACCGCCGCGCTCTGCTCGTTGACTTCAACGGGAGCGGATGGGCAGCGAGCGTGCAGCGATAACAGGGGGGGATAACAATAATGTTTAATTAACAACAATAACAATAACAATAGCAACAGTAGTTATCTTCACTATTTATTTTGTAAGGTCAACAGCGTCCGCACTATCGCGTCCGAAAAAAATACTGAGATCGGTCCTTCCCTCCTCAAGGAGTAACCGGCAACAATTCGTTTCTTAATATTAAGCGTACACCCCTTCTTTACGAATTCTGCGATGAAAGGAACGGTTCTTTATCCGAGTTCCGTTCGTCTCTCTCTCCGGTACGTGCCCCGACGGTACTCCTTATTGACTGTTTGCGGACGCATACGCGGCCGCGTAGAAGTGGGCTGCGGCCAGGATGGCAAAGGTGCGAGGTACGAGGAAGGATACGTCATAGGATAGGCTAGGACCTATTCGCGAAACGGAGTGGGTGGCACGTAGGTGACCCGATAAAAATCGAGCGCCGGCTGACGCGATGTATACGATGAGTTGCGAGGGAAGTCCGGTGGGCCCCGCGGGTCACGTGTCACACAAGTCCTCGCCGTCGAAGGATATCGACGACCCAGAACGCGGGTTCGGAGGATATCGCCACGGCCGCGCGAGGTTTCAACGCGCGCTACCCGACATTGACGGAAGAAGCGACGGGGGTCGCAAGGGGGTTGCGGCGCACCTAACGTTTTACGTTTGGAAGCAATCGTAGCGTGAAAAACGAAGTGAGAGAGGGAGCGAATGAAAGTACGCGTGTCGTTAATAGCCGCCGTCGGGACGAAATATCGATCGACACTCCGCGCGCGGAAGTGGATACCGAAATGAGGGAGAGCGTTAGAGAGGAGAAGACAAAAGAGTGAGAGATAAAGAGAGAAATAAGAGCGAGAGAGGAAGGGATGAAAGAAAGAGGAACGAGAGGCTCCGCTGATTTCTGGCTTCTCGAAGCAACGGTGACACACGACGCGACGTTCGGGATTTCAAGTAGCCTCGATGTTCACAGAGGGTGTTCTCGGCAGCCCTTAAACGAAAAGCCCTCTTCAGCTTCGAGTCGAAATCGGCGTATATCGGTATAGTCTTCCTGCCTCATGAGTCGTATTCCTTTAAGTCGCTGCCGTTTGCGAATCGATGTGGTCGGAAGTCACGAGGTCAGCATCGTAGTTGATCTTCCTCGGCTGGATGACTCCGAGGAAGACGTTGCGCCTCTCGACGTCGTCGCCGTCGTTGTTTCAGAATTTGATACGAGACCTCGGGAAAATTCTGTTATCGGGTTTATTATTTAATTTATTATTTAAACTCGGTGATCCTCGGACGGGTCGGACTGACGTCGCCGCGGACGCGCGTGTGCCGTTGAAGAGCGAGACTTCCCTGGCGTTTGGTACCCATGTGTACCGCTCCTCCGCTTCACCCGCCAAGTCCGTGGCCAAGTGTCCGTTTCCTCGTTTTTGTTGCCTCACGTTACTCCGACGTGGTTCCGTCAGCAGGAAATGCGAGAAGCGACGACGAGAACGGCAGAAGCCCGCGTAAAATATATATTTCGCGCACCGCGCGTGTGGCTGGCTCGGTGTGGGCTTGAATATGCGCCTCGCACGAACGTCGATATCGGACTGAGCCGACGCTGGTGCGCGACGATGTGCGCGGAGGGAACGGACCTACGGAACGGGAACCTCTGGAAGCGACATCGACGTCTGTAGGTCTGTACAATGCGACGAAGGTTCGCTCTACCGGTGGTCCGGTGGCCCCCGATTGGCCGTGGTAATTGTGTACGTACGCGCATACGCCGGCCGACCGACCCCTTTTAAACGGTGAAGAGCCGGGTAGCGCGAGCGTTGTTATCTTATTATATTATAGAGCAGAAGAGGTGACGGTTCGCACATAATGGGGTGGAAACTATTTGAGACGTCGCGCAGCGCGATTTTTTTTCTTCCACGGAATATCCGAATTTCAAAGATTATTACAGATGTAATCCGGATCGCAATTAGTGCGCATCGAAATTAGTAAAAAAATAGCGATTTGATAAAAAATTATTATAAGCATCCCGATTAAATTTTTATATCAATCAATAATACCTCGCGCGATAATCTCATCCTGTCGCCGGCTTTTCAACGAAGGCCGCCGAGGGATGACGCCGAGAGCGCGCGCCAATGTAAATTTAGAGATAAACCGCCAATCTGCGTCATAACTCTTCATCAAAACGTTTCGCTAATTGTTTTCCGTGCGTATTCTCGTTGATCTCTTAGCATTTCAAGATGATGAAATTGTTTTGCTTTGTCGCTTACGTTTCAGTGACGTATACGTTTCGACACGCGGCACGTTTGAACTTCGCGGGTCTCTTCTGGGGTGGCGAGGGTAGTTTTAAACTGACGAACCGGTGCCATCGATCGGATTGTTGTTTCCATTAAGGGGTAGTAGAGACACATTCGGCGGCCGCGCAGCTTCCCACGCGTCATCGTTTCCATCGTAACCGCTTCGATCGAAAAGCTTCCGCAGCGTATATCCTCGTAACTAGGCCTCCTGGGGGTATCCAAGAGCATCTTAATCCTCATCCGACTCACTTCATCCCCCTCGACGAAAAAAAAGCAATTTTCGCTGAGATAATTGCTTAGCGGATATTCTTGGCAAACTCATCAAGTTCACGTATCACTAAATATCTGAAAATGAATCGAAGGCGATTGAGGACAAAATAAATATAGCTTTACTTTTTTGGCTACTTCCATTTCTGTACCTTAGGTAAAGAATCGCATCTCTAGTTTTTGTCAAAATGAAGTTAATTCACTTTTTCCAATATACTATAGGAGTTTAAATTGTTATATAATGATAAAGAGTCCATTATTACTAAGATACAATGTTTAGAAAAAATCGTATTGGAAATTTTCATAGAAATTAAAAAAAACCTAATTTTTTCTCTTTTATATACCGAAGGTATGATTCTTTACCTCTATAAGGTACAGATTTATTGTAATAGTTTTTATACGTATTACATATTTTACCATATTAAAAAGATACGTTGCCTTTTATTCCCTCTTGGCAAGATTCTTCAGATTCTTGGCAAGCTCGTGACGTCGGTGACCAAAGACGGTCGCGATCACTCCGTGACGTCATTCGACGCTATAGCTACTGTACTATCTCTAGAAGACAAAACGTTTCACGGGATCTGCCCCGAGCTTGCTATAAGCATAGGTACATAGAGGCGGGTCAGTCAGTAGCTTCATCGAGTTACGTAAGCGGTCGCGTAACCTTTCGACCTTGTTCTCGAGTCTTCACTATCCGCCGCTCCGTGTATCACCGTTTACCTGATTTGCATCGCGTAAACATTAATGAATATATATACTCGTACCCGTGTCAGTTGCACGGACAGTAATGACCGTCGCAACGTTCCGCTTTCGGTGACCCGCGCCAAGTGAACTTCGATCTTCACGTAGGACGTATATATTATTGAAACTTTTAGTAAAAACGCAAAAATGTTCGAAGAAGTAATTCAGAAAGTATTCGAGAAAATCTGCTTAGTTGTGCTTCTTCGAGCGTCGAACATTGAGCTGGCTATAGAAATATGATATTCCGCCTATCTTTCTTTTCGCCGATACACCTGCGCTGATTACGGCGCGCCAATGTCGCGAGCAGTGCTTGCATAATATCGCGCAAACCTTGGCGGCAATTTTCCACCTACAAATCAGTTTGGACGGCTAAAGTATTAACGAAGAAATATTGTATATTGAAAAATGCGAGTCTCTCGTCAGATTACTATGTTATATACATAGTAATATATTATGTACATTATATATACATGAAGAAAATATATTTTAAAAAATATATAAATATTTTAATAAAATTAGAGAAGATATATAATATATATATATATATATATATATAATAATATTAAATATAATATTAAATTCCTAAGATAAATAAAATAATGAAATACAATCCGTATTATACATGCGATTATTTATTTTCAATTTTCATTTGCAAGTATATTTATAAAATTCATGACGCTGCGTATTTACGTATGACGCACACAGCACATATTATATTCCTTCTAATAACATTTTGTACTTTTATGTCAACAAATGTGTTATATATAGATTCCAACAACGTTCGCTACTGCAAATAAATTCAAACGTTGAAATAAAGACTGTTTGGAATAGTGTTATACAATACGTAACGACGCGTGCACGTAATGAGCAATATATGTCCTTGCTGTTCAATGCACCGTGCTAAATGCGGTGGATAACCGAACGCTGGTGGTCGCACCGAATGACGCACAGGATACGTATGATATTTCTTCCTGTTTACAAAAGAAACCAGCTTTATTTTTCCACCACTACAGGAACTGAAACTTGCGTCAGAAGTGAAAAATTCACGGTGAATAAATTCGTCGATCTCTCGTCTTTTGCCGGGCGTGTCCTTCGCGCGCAAAATAAGAACATAGGTAGCCAGGCTCGTACCTTTGCCATCCATCTAGCATCGTATATTTAAGTGGTTATACAAGCCCATCCTCACAATGGTCATTCAACTTCTTTCTGCGCCTCGGTCCAAAGCATTTTTGTACTATTATTCTGAATAGTACCCGTGTCGCTTGGGAATAAATGCGGATTATGCGGACCCTAAACCGGTAGCGGACCTATTTCGCCAAGTTCTCACGACGAAATATTCGATACTTGAGATTGAACAGTAATATTATTGCGTTTTAAATACTTTTTATAAAAGAAAGAATAAAAGAGAAAAAGAGAGAATATTATTAATTGAAAACATTTTCAATTTTTGTTTGTCGAATTTGCAAGGATACATGAAACAGGATCAACTAGACTATCTAGTTTTTTCTAAAATAAAATTAATTTTGTCCATAATTTCTTTGATAATATATATAAAATACTTTAAATAGTTCTCTAGAAAAAAAAAACATTATCTCGCGAACAGTTTTTCACATTAGAGTTCTGTCACAATGAGAAGAATATATCTATTTGCGCATACTATCATTGGGTCAACAACTATGTCAAGGATACATCACCGTGATATTACATATCGAAGAAATCAATTTGTTTAATAAATGCCACGATCACGCAACTATTATTATCAATGTATACGCGTGTATTATCAATAAACGATTTGCTCCGCGAGAACACTCGATACGATAATATTTTTGAATGTGTAAAAAATATAAATGTTTGCATTTTGACATATAAGTAAGTAAAATAAAACAACATAGCAATTTATACGAATCGATTTCTATAGCAAAAAATTCTTCGTCAGTCGACCGTTTCTTGCGGTCTGTACTTTTATCAGACTATTGTATTTTTTATTCATATTGTATATTTTATTTCTGTATATTTTACCTCTCGCAGTAAGAGCATGATATAAATCTTCGGTACATACTGCGCCATGGCAAGTAAGCTAATGTGATACTACATTGGTCGGTGTAAGTGGACGCTTACCATAGACCATTCCCTCCCATAGACGGTTTCACGTCACATCCTCATTCAGGAATTTATTAATAATGAGACATTGTTTACGAGTCGTCAATGTTGATCCTTCTACACCATGGAAATCCCTATTAAGGACAATCAAAGTTCTCATAAGCGTGCACAAGTAACTCGGGCGAAATAATGATGTATTTGAACTGTCGTACGCAATTTACGTTCCGTAATTCTTCCCAATGACTAAGCAAATCCAATTATTTTGGAACATCGTATATACTGGTATACTGATGTACGCGCACATGTCAAAATGTATTGTAATAAATATTCGATCCAAGCTATTTGGCACGCATCTGCTGTCTGTTATTAATTATTAACTATGTATATAATTTAAGAATATAAAAGAAATTGGCAATAAAAGAGTCGACGCGGTTATTAGTGCGTAATGTCAAAAGATCTTATTGCCAATTTCTTTTATATTCTTATCATAATTGAGAGTCCTTAATTATTTCATTATTATGTAATTCAAATTAATATTGATTTTAGTATTTTGATTAATACAGATGAAGTGTATTTTGATGTACAAAATTGAAGATAAATCAGGAATATACATTTTAATAAATTAATATTGTGTATGTCAAATATTATCTGAGCCAAAAGCACTGTATTAATTATTATTGGTATAATTCCGAAATTTTACATAAAAATTAAATAATTAAATAAATAAATAATCTATAAAAGTATATTATCAGAATTATTATCACGTGTCGTACATTATCCCATACAAAAAACGCAGTAAATTAGAATATCTATAAGATAATATAAATTTTAAATAAATCCTTATATATTTCTATTTATACGCTTCTTATTCAGGTTTGCAGTAATCGGTGCCTGTAAGAAGATATAAATAAATGTCGTGGGATAAATAGCTCTCAATGAGACGACGCGTTGCACACGTCATACACTTACCCGGCGTTACAGCTAAGATCCAATCTATGTATGTGCCGACACGCGTATTGATTCCTGGTTTATCACTGGCGCAACCGATACCAGAACTAATGACACCCACGAGAACCTCTCGCTTCGTCGTAGGATTCTGCCAAAGATCGGGGCCACCGCTGTCGAACTGCGACAAAAGTTGTAGACACGACAAATATGAATGCGTTCTTTTTCCGCAATAACTACTGTAATATTTTTTACGCTACCTGACACGCGTCTTTTCCTTCTGCATAAGTGCACAATTGACTATACGAAACATTCGGATACTGTCGACGACACTCTCGATACGTAATCACGGTTACCGTGACTTTCTGTAAAGTTTTAGACTTCATTCCTGTCCATTGTGTCGTTCCCCAACCTGTTTCGATCAAATCAAATAATCCAATCAGCACATAAAAATCTGCTATTTGCGCAACTTACGCGAAAACTCATAGCATTAAATTATTTAACGCTAGACAATAATTGCTACTGCGATAATATTTCCTCACCCAATAAATCCACGTAACTTCCTGCGAAGGAATCGGACCGATGTTGAAACGGAAGGCAAACCGGCCCGACTTCTTCGCTGAAACTTATATCAGAATTCAACATTACTATGGCTATGTCATTTTCTAAGGATGCGTCGTTATAAAAAGGATGCACGTAAAATCTGGAAACGGTGTAGATGCGCGAGGCATTTGTATCTGCACCTGGAATGTTTAGAAAATTTCAATTACTATAATTAAAGCACCGAAGAAGTACATGGAATATTTTTTTTTTACCAAATACATGAATTTTTAAGAGATAAAAATTGGTAGGACTATCTATACAGTCAAGATCTGCACAGGCATATCTGTGTTAATGTTTTACAATTTATACTTTGCTTAAATGTTAAAGTAATAATATAAAAATTGATAAACATAGAACGAAGCTATTTTCTTTGAAAAATTTGCTCTTGAAAAAATCTTCAAGGTTTTTTATATAAACAAATTTTTACCCGTGCTGAGATCGTGATCTCCCACAAGTACACCAACATTATTCGTCTGTCTGTCTGTCAAACAATGTGCGGCAGTTATTACGTGTCTTTCAGATATAATAGTCGCTCCGCAATATAATTCTTTTCGAAGAGGATCGACGAGACCAGCCATCATGGGATATTCGTTCACGCCAGTTTCCATACCTCCCACTATCTTTGTCTGCGACGAATAATTGAAATCAGAAATAAAAAATTCATAGAAGTTTCTACACACGCGACGTGTGTACACATGGAATCTTTTACATTCTAATTGTTTTTAGCACGTACCGGGTTTTTCCATCCGCATCTGCAATTATCATTCTCTATGTCATCGTCAATCGCTTGCAGTTCGCACAGGAACTTAACTCCCGACGACCAGAACGCGGTTGATAATTCAATGGTCATGAATTCTCCCGTCGATTCTACGCTAAATGTCTCGTTGCCGCAAAAAGAATAAGACACGGACTCGTTCACATACACAGTCAGTTTATCTAAGGCGCACCTAAAATTCTGCGAAAAGGAATAATATTCTATAAAATATCGACGTAAAAACTTTGTAATTTATTTTTAATATTAATTCAACGAATGATTTAATATTAATTAACCCAACCTAACCAATAATTATAGTTTTAATGTTGCTTCAACGTTTCGAAGCTCGGAAAATTAAATTATTCCTTTCACGAATACGAATCGACAATTAGGGCAAAAAATGTCATTCATTAATCATGTTTGATTCTGTTCATGTTTGATCATAATAAAACGCAAATCTTACCCACGGTATGTTGAAAACATTACACGTTAATCTAATGCGATAATCACTTTCCGCAAACCACTTGCAGTGTTGTCGACCGTTAGAAGCGTCGGGATAATCCTGATTGTACACGTAATAGATATCACCGGGTTTTAAATGCTGTGAATAGTTACAGCTTTGTTGAAACAAGCCGTTTGACATTATAAAACAGAACGACAGCTTCAGCACGAGCAATCCAACTATAAAAAGAACAGTTTCGTTACTGACAGCTGTGCATATGCTATAAATGTTCTTTATCATTACAATAAGAAAAAAAGATGCATTGTGTAATTTAACAATATCATTTTTTAATTAATTATTATTACATTCAGTTTCATATCACGTATAAAGATTTTATACATTGCGTGAAATAACATTTTTTAGACAGTGTTTTTACTTTCGCCTAAAACGAGACGGTAGACGGTAGTAAAGAGTATTCGCACTACTCTGAAATTATCTCGGAAATCACAGTAATAATTAAAAGTCGGCTGCGGCCAAGTACATCAGAGTATTTCAAGAATAAATGATTGTGCAACGCCGCGCCGGTTGCCGCCAGTGCATGTCATATTACGCAACCAGGACATATTTTCCTCTAAAACGAGATCTTTCTATTTTGCTGTCTTCTTAATTTGTGGGAGGTAGACATGTTTCCTTGGCAATCGAAATCAGATTTGCTACCAAATCGTCATGTAATGAAATAGCATTATATACGATTAACTAACAGAAATAGGCAGTCGTTTATGGAGAACCGCATTGCGGTTGTTATCATACGTATATCACGAGTCCAAGAAAATGTATAAAGACATGCTACATAGAAATGAGTTAAGCTTTTAGCCAAAGTCAATAAGTCAATAGAATACTGATTACTCATCGATATTATTTATTGCATGAATTTCGAATTTCCGTGAAAACCTTGTAAACACATAAAAAATCCAAATGTATCGAAAATAATCAACGCGTTTGGCAAAGTAAAATATTAAAAACGATATCTTCGTATTTTAAGCGAAATAGAGCAGTCTGTGCTCGATCGCCATAATTATTATTACTTTTTTGTATATATGCGCATATTGCGTACGATTTTGCAAAGTTACGAAATCCGCGCCGCAGGTACCGCCGCTGCGGCCGCGCGGCTGACAAGCTGTAAGTTTGTGCAAGAATAAATTGAACATATGTGTTAGGATAGTTGGAGCAATTTTATTATAAATGGCAATTCTCTCCTCTCGTCTCCCCGCGTCTACCGACGCGCTTTCAGCAGGCCCCACGTTGAATGAACTTGAATGGAAATATGCATACGCGCGCACATGTGTGCCGCGGGCTTTCATTGATTCGCGCGACGCTCGTTCTCGTCGACTTAGGTCACGCTGACGCTGACGCTGGCCAAGCCAACCGCTTGGCCGGCTTGACTGACCCGACTGACCGCTCGAAGAAACTCGGATTTGTTGCCATCTAACCGCAAGATGGAAACCACCGTTCGAGCTCTCACGCGTTCGGCGTTATCTAGCTAGGAGCAGAAGGCCATTGCGGTGCTCGCGTTTACCGACGTCCAACTCCAACTTGCTGGGCCTGGCACCTAATGTGGCCTGGCAGCAGCCGTCGGCCGTCGTCGCTGGTTGCCATGGCGGTCGAAGTCATGGCTGTGATCAAAACACAAACAAACCGTGAGCTTCCTAAAGCCCGCTTTGAGTCGGTGCAATTCGACGCGTCACGTGTTTACGCCGGCAACGTCAGACTCGCATGTGCAGATGGCTTTGTAAGATTCCCTTCAGCCGTCTTCTGCCACGTGTGTGCTTTCGGAGCGGCCGCGGGCAATGCCAAATCGCGACGGCAGTGTCGACAGGCATACCAAAGAAAAGGTAGGTTGTGTCTAAAATGTCTAAAATGTTTCCACGCCTCTTCGTGGAGAGGTTTCTGATGTAATGGCATTCTTTGTTTTCTTACATTCGATTTTATTGTAATCGCAGCGCAGCAGTCATAGGATCTCGGTTGTGGAAAATGAACTGGAGCCGGTGCATAAGCCACTACGTTATAGGCGGTTTCATAGAAGACGTCACTCGAGAGTCAACGGTGAATTCGAGGAGTTGACGGATAAAAATGGAAATGGCAATGGTGTTGCACTGCCTAAAAAAGGTAGCAAGCACAGCGTTCAAAAGAAAATTGACAGATTGGTCGAAGAGAACCGGATATTGACGATGAAACTGGAAAGTTCCAACGTAAACCCTGGTAAGTTCTCGCTAATAATATACTTTATGATATATAAATAATATTCTTTGCTGAAAAGCAGTCGAGAAAGTACTCCGTAAAATTTCAGAGACTGTCGCTGAATTAAAAGAAAAGGATTCCTTAATGTCAAGAATTTCCAACAAGTACCACAAATTGTTAAAAAATCACGACAACCTGCAACAGGAATATGAGAAAGTAAATGCTCTTTTGGCAGAACGCGAAACGGAATATCGTCAGTTGCACACGCATCACAAGAAATTTACGGAAGCTTTACAGAAGGTGGAGAAAACCAATTCCAATCTTCTGACGTTTAACCAAAGATGCAAAGCCGAAAACGTTCAGCTGAACGAAGATGTAGTGCTTCTTAAGCACGTGATATATCGTTTGAATGCAGAGCTCGAGAGATATCAAGATAAATTAAAAGAATCTGGACAAAGTGTCCTATCTAAAAATGTTAACGATGTATTAGATTTTAAGAGACCAGCAGACGATATCAAAACGGTATCGGAGTCATGGGGTTCGGTGAATACCCATGTGCTAGGTCCACTTTTAGACGCCTATCAGGAGAGCCTGTCGGAGAAACAAGAGCTCGTGAATAAATATGAGGAGGACATCGCGAATTTTAGTGCTAGGTGCAAAGAAGTTGTCATGGAGAACGAATGTATGCAGAGCGAAATGGAGAAATTGAAGTCAAAGGTATTCTATTTATAAAAGAAGATTATTGTGCACCTTACAAATTATTGTAGTAAAAGTTTTTCAGTGTACCAGGTACGCGGATGAAATCAAGATGATATCGGAGGATGCCGACTTGCTCAAGGAATTGAACGAGTGTTACACGAGGCAGACTGCTCACCAAAAGCAAAAGATACACGAGATCCATTCGTTGTACGAACAGAAAGTGGAGGCAATGTCATTTGACAATAATAGACTTCACGAAGAGTATCTTGCTTCCAAGACTGAATTAAGCAATCTTCAAGGGAAATACGATGTTCTTCATAAGGAATACGAAAAGCTGCAGAACGATAATACAAAAACAATGCCTGTTCATGTTCATAATGCTGCCGTTGAAGAATGTAGAGAATTGTTTGATAAATTGAAGCGTCAATATGAAACCGAGAAGGAAAAACTATCTACTCGCATTAAAGAATTGGAAGAATCCTACTGCCAAAATAAAACGCAACTGGATGTAGTTACGATAGAAAGAAATCAGTTGAAAACATTGAATAAAAGCTTCGAGAAGCGTTTCAAGTGAGTCTCGTATTAATGCGTTACAAATTACGAACTATAATTGTGATTTAAATTTTTTATTCCGTTGCTTTTCTTTTTTCAGACGTATACAGCGAAAACTGGAGCATTTTCAAAAAATTGCACATTCCATGCAAATATCCCGGGATTCTTTTAAGAAGCAGTTAAGAAAGACTACGCTATATTGCGAAGAGTTATTCGGCGAATATGAAAGGATAGCCGCCGAACGGGATAAGTTAGTCGCGCTTTTACATGAGACAGAAAATGAAAATGCAAGTATTCATTTTCTTGGCGATACTATTACTCAACGAGTAGGCCACCTAAAGGAACAATTAAAGGTGCATAACAAAGAAAAGATTCATACTAGACATATCATTTCTTATCGATTTTTAAATAAAATATGGTCACGTTATTATTAGGTCGTACACGAAGGGGCCAAGCAACAATTAGCGCTGGCAGAGAAAAATATGAAAGTGCAGCAGCGTGGGGTGCACCGGATGAAAGACGAATACCACCGAGAACTGCAACGCTTCAAGCATCTGCTGAAGCAAAAAGAGGAAACGATCGGACGACTGCAGAAAGAGATTAGCGCGACCCGCGAGAACCTGGAGCTCGTTTGGAAGGTCACCGCTGCGGACAGCAAGAAAGTTAAAGGGCCGCAGAAAAGCGCGAAGGTCCAGCACGTTTAGTTAAGCTTAGAAATGTAAAATCTACGATGGAGGTGTAAAATAAATTTAATTCCGTCCCTAACGTCGTACAAAAGACGCGATAAAAAAAAGCACAACGTACAATTTACACGGTCTAACACTGATTCATCTTAGGAAACGCTTTGTCGGCTGTAAACGGAAGCTAGTCATTGTACAATATACGTGTAGCATTATGTGTCAAGCGCGACCTTTGTAATTTATTATATAGATGATTACGTAAACGGTAATTACGCCATTTTCTTATTGCCTCCTCATCCAGATCGAGCATGTAGCAAGATATCGGTTTACGTCACGAATTTAAAAACGGTGCCGGTTCCGACCGGCCGGATCGTCGAGATAATGTATTCCGCATGATAATGACACGTTTCTCGTGTCAAATATATCCGAACGCGTTCATTCAGCACGCGGAGGAAACGGCAGATTTATCGATAGTATCACCGGCTTTATTTAATGGTGACATCAACCGGCAAAAGGTTTTGAAGGTTGCCGTTGGTGTGACAGTGGAATTAACGTCGGGGAACCTGCGGCCCCGCGCGGCATGAAAAATTGACGTCCCCACTTATAGGAGTGATCTCACGTTCCATTAATATTAACATGCAAGGCGCGTAAGTGCGCTCGTAATCGCGTACGTATCGCACCTTGCGTTCGCTAAACGGCTCTTTGCTAATTGCCGGACGTTTTCCTCGAGTGCAGATAATCTATAAACATTGACTTTTACTCCGATATTGCTGACGATACCGGCATACATCGAGAAAACACTTCAGATATTATAACGCTTGATTCTTTGTTGTACCTTTTGCTGTCAAGTCGTTTCTAGACTAGATTGAAAAGATTACACGGGCATCTTCGCAGTTATATTTATCAGTTTCGTAGCGAAACGTTAATATCAAAAGATCTCTTCTTTTTTACTCATATCTATTATTTTGCGCGCGCGAGACGGTAAAGTCTTGGTGATCGTCGAGATTCTCGGCGATACCGTTTACGACGTGCGATGAAGATCGCCGTGTCGTGCACCAACATCTCACAGGTAGAACATAAAACTCATGACATCATGATGGCGTCATCACGACGTTATTCATCACTTGAAACTTATCTGGACATGTTCAAAAATGCGCGATTTTTCGTAGAATTCTAAATATCTTTTTTAAAAAATAATGATCTTCTGAAGAAGGAGCAGAGAAGGCCCTTTATGTGCCCCCGCATGTTTTCAGTTTGGACCTCATAAAAGAGAGCTCGCGGAGCATTGAAAAGTCGCGTTGTATAATATAAGGTGCAAAGCTGCGCATTTAAGAGTTAAATGACGAATAAAGCTGAAAATGATAAATAAAGATGAAATAAAGTCACGATAACGTCATCATGATGTCACTGTGAGTTTTATGAGAACATAAAATCCAGGTAGAAACCTCGAACGTACAATTTCGCTGTCGGCGGCCTCAGCCTCTGCGTGCTCGGAATCAATCGAAATCCTCGCGCATCTCTTGCACCTTATCGCGTCGTAAATCAATCATCGCTCAATCATATATCGTACGTATATCGCCATTTTCTGTAACTAACTATGCGCATCCGTCATAAATTTCTGTACAGCGGTAATTATAGGCGCCTGAAATCGCCACTTTGATTTCGCACGTTTTGCGCGTCGTAATTGTACACTGTAAAATTCGTAGTGTCAAATTATAATCAATTTCAGTCATTTTCAACCGTTCCTATAAGTCGCCACTGCTCCTACTCAATATATCGTTAATTTAAAACAATATTAATTTAACTAAACTATAATGGAGTTAAAATAATACTGTTTTGTGATAAAATACTAAATTTCGACACTCGTGGTATAGTTAAAAATAACAAAATGTTATCTGACTCAAAATATTGATTCAAATTTCACCCTCTAATATTTAACAGAGTGTAATGTGCAAAACAGCTAGGAGCCATAATTATAATACGCAGAATTCTAATTAATCATTTTCATTTTTTATAAA